>NW_028125456.1:0-218180 GCF_965194825.1 Balaenoptera physalus | reverse complement strand
TTTTTATTTACATTTCCTTCATGACTAATGATGTAAAACATCTTTTCACGTTCTCTTTGGCCATCTGTATCTTTCCTGGAGAAATGGCTCTTCAGATTCTGTACTCATTTAAAAATTAGATTGCTTTTTGCTGTTGTTGAACTGTAAGAGTTCTTCATATATTATGGATAGTCATCTCTCATCAGATATATGAATTGCACATGTTTTTCCCAATTCTGTGTGCAACCTTTTTACTATGTTGATGGTGTTTTGTTTTTTGGTGCACACAAGTTTTAAATTTTAATCAAGTCAAATTTATTTTTTATGAAAACTTCTTTAACCTATCTGATCACCAAGTCATGAATAAAATGACACCTCTTTAGTCAAAAAGACAAGAAACACAATTGTTTTTTCTTTTCATGCCTTTCATTCCAAAATTAACTTTTGGCATTTTTTTTTCCACCTTGTAACTAAATTTGCTGTTTAGATGAGTGTTGTGTCAAACTGACTTCAAAGTTCACCACTGATCACTTTCAGCATTGCTTCATTTCTCTGTAATGACTTCTTCATTTTGATTCATCTCTTCAGCTGGGTGAGTCTTCAAGTGAATTTTTCAAGAAGGTACAGAGGTTGAATATACTTTCTAGCTGCTGTGTACTTGTGAAAATGTCTTTTCATTGTCATAGTGCTTAATGAAAATGCACTGGGTCCATAAATCCTTGAATTATATAATTTTCCCAATAAATACAGATTTGGTTCCATTATTTTTACATTTAGTATTTTAAATAAGCCTGATATCAGACTAAATTTTCTTCTCTTAACTTTTTTTTTTTAATTGTATATTTATGGGATTTTCTTCTATTTATTTTAACTCAAAAATCTTTTTCTGATATGTGTCTCAGTCTCTGATTTTTCCCTGGATTTTTATGGCAACTTTCAATCTGCATACAGTGTTCCCCTTTTCAGGAGGAGGATGTTTTATTCAATTAAGTGTTTGAATATTACTTTCTTCCTCAGCTACAGATATAATTCTTGGTTTGGTTTACTTAGCTATGTTTCTTATGTCTCTCATCATCTTTCACAGCATTTTCATTTTCTTCTTCTTTTTCCTCTGTAATTTTGCAGACTCTCAGATTTGTCCTCATCACTAATTTAACTTCCTTCATGTTAATTCCACCCTTTTTGCCTGCAAAATGTATTTTAAATCTGTTACCAAATCTTTACAGTTTTAGGCAGTCTTTTCCTTCATATGTTCATTCCTGCCCACACCCCCCCCAACACACACACTTTTTTTTCTAAATTGAGACAAAACATGAAATTCACCAATTAAGGGTTCCGCCGCGGAGACACGTGAAGGTCGGTGAGTTGGTGCGGAGTTTGTCTCGGCACGCGTGGCCGCGCTGGGATGGCGTCCTCCTCGTCTTCCTCCGCAGCGGGTTTGGGCTCGGTCGACCCGCAGCTGCAGCATTTCATCGAGGTAGAGACTCAGAAGAAGTGCTTCCAGCAGCTGGTGCACCAGATGACGGAACTTTGTTGGGAAATGTGCATGGACAAGCCTGGGCCAAAGTTGGACAGTCGGGCTGAGGCCTGTTTTGTGAACTGCGTTGAGCGCTTCATTGATACAAGCCAATTCATCTTGAATCGACTGGAACAGACCCAGAAATCCAAGCCAGTCTTCTCAGAAAGCCTTTCTGACTGACCTGATTATTACCTCTCTGGAAAAGGAAGGTAGTTCAAGAAATGAAGAGCAGTTGATGGGATGGTTGAAGAAAAGGCTGTGGGGGGATCGGCTCCCACCTTTGTCACTCTTGGGACATCCTGTCATCTGAGAATGAACAAAGACCAATTTTTGTGTGTGGGGGTGGTTTGAGGGTCAAATGTGTTTGGGGTTGTGTTTTTTAATGCTAATCTTGGGAAAACAATTGACAGATGAATGGAAAACTCTACTAGGTGTATGTTACTGTATGTGGGACGATGCTTTCCTCATAGTCCCATTAACTGCTTCCTATAATTTTAATAGTGGAACTGCTCTATAATTTGATATGTGGGACCACATAGGTAATAATCTGTTATTTGTGTGGATTCCTTTCAGATTTCTGGAGAGATCGATATACATCTTTGTGTCTCTCAGAAAGGGCAGCAGTGGGGGAAAGAGTAATTTGGTACTTGACTGTAGGCCTCCTTATCTAGTGTTTGATTATCTGTGCTAGAAAAAAAATGTATGGAGTATTCATACAGTACATTTCACCTTTCTAGATTATCTCCCTCCCTTATACTGTGATTCACTTAAATATCTATATATAAAGTACAGTCTTGAGCTAGTACAGGTAGCCTGAGAGTCTAGAGGCCTTTAGTTAAAGGAATCTAGCCAGCGAACATAATTCTCATACTAAACTGCCACAAGGAAGAAGTTAACTTACCCTGTATGTCAGGGTCCAAAAAAATTTAAAGATGTGCCTAAATGAAAAAATAAGTTATAAAGATTTAGGCCAGTCAAAAACTAACAGCAGTTTCAGGTAGAGGTGCATGCCTAATGTAAACCAGCATACTTTCCATTTACTGCGTTCTTTTAATCACTGAAATAAAAACTTCTACAAGATTCAAAAAAAAAAAAATTCACCAATTAAAGTAAGTGTACAATTCACTAGTTCTTAGTATTTTCACCACCAATATTGTTATCTAATTCCAGAACATTTTTGTCACGCCCCCCACAAAGAAATCTTGTATATGTTAGCTGTTACTCCCTATTTTCCCCTCCCCAACATCCCCTGGCATCCACTAATCTACTTTCTGTCTATACGGATTTGCTCATTCTGGACATTTCATATACATGGAATTATACAATATATGACCTTTTGCTATTGGCTTGAAATATTTCTCCCTTTAATAGTGTCAGTTTTTCGGACTTCCCTGGTGGTACAGTGGTTAAGAATCCGCCTGCCAGTGCAGGGGACACGGGCTCGAGCCCTGGTCTGGGAAGATCCCACATGCCACGAAGCAACTAAGCCCGCGTGCCAAAACTACTGAGCCTGCGCTCTAGAGCCCAAGAGCCACAACTACTGAAGCCCATGCACTTAGAGCCCGTGCTCCTCAACAAGAGAAGCCACCGCAACGAGAAGCCCACGCACCACAACAAAGAGTAGCCCCTGCTCGCCACAGCTAGAGAAAACCCGCGCGCAGCAACGAAGACCCAACGCAGCCAAAAATAAAAATACAAATAAATAAATAAATAAATTTATTTATTTAAAAATATAGTGTCAGGTTTTATCATTTTAATTCTGTTAGTTTTTTTTGTGTGTATTTGGGACTTGCTTATACTGCATTTGTCTTTTAAGTCATATAGGAGAAAAACTGAATTACAAACAAAAATACATTTATACTGTCTTTTGTATTTCCTTATGTAGTTACCTTTAGTACTTTTTTCATGTGGATTTAAGTTACTGTCTGGTGTTCACCATTCCATCTTGAAAAAAATCTCTTTAGTATTTTCTGTGGGTCAGTTTGCTAGCAGTGGAGTCTTTCAACTGTTGTTTATCTGAGAATGTCTTAATCTCTCCTTCATTTCTGAAGGGTAGTTTTGCTAGGTACAGAATACTTGGTAGGCAGGTTTTTTTCCTCAGCTCTTTGCATATGTCATTGCAATGACTTCTGGCCTCTATGGTTTCTGATGAAAAATCAGCAATTAGTCTTATTGAAGATTCTTTGTACATGATAACTCCGCTCTTGCTGCTTTAACACTGTCTTTGTCATTTGATGGTTTATGATGTATGTAGATGTGGCTCTCTTTGACTGTATCATGCTTGGACTTTCTTGAGCTTTTGGGATGTGCAGATTAACAGCAGTCATCAAATTTGTGAAATTTTAGGCCATTATTTCTCCAAATACTCCTTCAGTCTCTTTTTCTGTCTCTTCATCTGGAACTCCCATTATGTGTATAATAGGATGCTTGAAGGTGTCCCATAGGACTCTGAGATTCTGTTAATTTCTCTTCGTTCTTTTTTCTTTCTGTTTCTCACACTGGATAATCTCAATTGGCCTATCTTCATGTTCACTGACTCATACTTCTGCCTGTTCAAGTCTGATACTGAGCTTTCTCCAGTCAATTTTTTATTTTAGTTATTGTACTTTTCAACTACAGATCTTCTATTTGGTTCTTTTTTGTAATTTCTCTTTATTGATATTCTCTATTTGGTAAGACACTGTTCTTATACTTCTTTAGACATGGTTTCATTTAGTTCTTTGAACATATTTTAAATAGCTATTTTAACATCTTCATTTAGTAAGTCCAATGTCTGAGATTCCTCACAGACAGTTTCTAAACTGCTATTTTTCTTTTGTATGGTCCATATATATATTTTTTTACTTTGAATTTCCATATCTTGTAACTTTTTGTTGAAAACTGGACATCTTAAAAAATATAATGTGACAACCCTGGAAATCAGAGTCTACTACCTCCCTAGGGTTTCCTGCTGTTGCTTTACGCTGTTTTTTTTTTTTAAGTAACTTTTCTGAACAAATTCTATAAAGTCTACTGAAGCTGCCACTCAACTAGCTTAGTGGTCAGCTAATGCCTAGATGGAGATATCCTTAAACATCTAGAAACAATAAATCTCCCAGTCTTTGCTGAGGGACTACGTGCACATAGCCATCAACGCTGAGGGCAGGGAGTTATCAATTCGGCCTTAGCCTTCCCTTTCTTCTTGCCCAGAGCCTCAAGGGCAGCCAAAGGTAAAGGGTAGGCCCCTCTCAGATCTTTCCTGAGCATGCACTCAGGCCTGTGCACACTTGTGGTCTTCTAGAGTCCTAGGAATATATCAGTGCTTTTCAACATATCTATGGACATCTCATCCTCAGTTTTTCCGATAAAGCTTTTGGTTAGTCTATTGTTTGTCTCAAGTGTTATCCACTGCCTCATGCATTGTGACATTAAAACAGTTGCTTGGGGACTTCCCTGGTGGTCTAGGGGGTAAGACTCCGAGCTCCCAATGCAGGGGCCCTGGGATCGATCCCTGGTCAGGGAACTAGGTCCTGCAACTAAGGAGTCCGCATGCCGCAACGAAGATCCTGAGTGGTGCAACTAAGACCCGGCACAGCCAAAATAAATAAATTAAATAAATAAATATTTAAGAAACTAAAATAAAACACTTGCCTGTAAGTGTTTTTTGACAAACACCTCACACATAGACACAGAGGCTCATACGCACTGGATAGCTCTGAGTAAGGTCGAATAAAGATAAGCCTTTTGAGTGGAGTCTTCCAGAGAGCCATCAGACAGGTCAAATACTGACAATTCTTTGGGAATGAAATTGTGAAAGAGGTCCAGCTCTGTTCTGCTCCCTCCAGTCCTGGGAATGCAGGCTGATATTTTTCAAGGTTATCAATCACTGAGCTGAGTGTGGCAATGAGAATAGGGCAAGGTAAAATGCCACAAGCTTATTACTATTCTTATCAAGGTTCAGCCATTTTTCTTGAATAAATGCTTACTACAAAAGCTACAAGCCTTTGGTTAATTTCCAGAGTTTTGGAAAAGTTTTCCATAAAGTTTTGCCAAAATTCTGTTGCTTTTATCACAGGGCAAAATGTTGGAGGTCTTTACTCCACCATTTTTTTCTGCTATTAACTCCTCACTTTGTTTTAAAACTCCCAGCCAGTTCTCTCCCCATGGCTTTTTGCTCCTATTGACAGTACTAGTACATAAAGTATTTAAATGTCTTTAAATGAATATCAAAATAACATCTATATTATATATTGGTATGAGGTATAAAATGGCTTACAAAAAAAAAGGCATAGTACCTATCTTCACAGAACTTACTGTCAGATATAAATGAAATCCTGTTACTACTTCAGAGTGTTACTTGACCTAATGAGTAAATCTCTAACATCTATCTCTTTCTTTGCGAGGTTACCTTTGCCTTGTTTTTTTGTTTTTGTTTTGTTTTTAATTTATTTATTTTTATTTTTGCCTGTGTAGGGTCTTCGGTGCTGTGCACGGGCTTTCTCTAGTTGCGGCGAGCGGGGGCTACTCTTCGTTGCAGTGCGCGGGCTTCTCATTGCGGTGGCTTCTCTTGTTGCGGAGCATGGGTTCTAGGCATGCGGGCTTCAGTAGTCATGGCTCGCAGGCTCTAAAGCGCAGGCTCAGTAGTTGTGGCGCACAGGCTTAGTTGCTCTGTGGCATGTGGGATCTTCCCGGACCAGGGCTGGAACCCGTGTCCTCTGCATTGGCAGGCGGATTCTTAACCACTGCGCCACGAGGGAAGTCCCTTTGTTTTTGTCTTTAAAAGAATTTTATGAGTTCAATTGTTTACTCATTCTCAACTGAGGAGAAATTATTTGGTCCAAATATCTGCAACGGTTTATGACTTGCCCTTGGCCCCAAACTCTAGTTGGATCTTTCTAGTATCTATAGAATCACAACACACTAATAGACACTATCTATCAGAACAATTCCTAGGCTTTCAGCTAGATCAGCTCTACTGGTCTAAGAAACTATTATTTTCTTCTGTCAACTCCCTCACTCTCAGAATAGATGCAGAACATGATAAATGACAACCTCAAGTATATATAGCCAACAGATCTCTTCTTGTCTAATTGATGCATTCAGTACTTTATTTATACGGACAGTATTTCTCAGGATACAGTGTACCATCCCTGAGTAGTCATTTCCTCTTCCCACTACTGTCCAATTTTTCTCAAAGTTAATGTCTCCAAAGGGAAGAGTTAGGATGTAAATGAATAGAAGTACACAGGAGGCCTCAAAAAATACTGGAACACCTGATTACACTTCTATTGGTACATTCTGTCTTCTGAACTAGGGGGCTGAAAGTGAGACTGAGATAAAAGATTTTCCTACCTACAATCAATTAAGTAAGCTTGTTTTATGTCTCGTAGCCACTAAGTGAGTTTTTAAAATCATAGCCATGCAGGTAGTGAAAATTTCTTCCAGTTCCTGGTTATAGGCTTCATAATCAATCCTAACATATGAGCATTTTGTGGTTCTTTTTTTCAGTGGCATCACAGTGGGAAATCAGGAGCAATTATATCAGGGGCTTTAACTCAGTTACCATTAGATACTAGTTGGGTCCTCTTAAAATTAACAGAAAATCTGCATAAGACCAGGGACAACTACTTTCTTTTTAATTTCTACACCTATAAAGATGTCTATTGACAAATCATGAACAATTTATATCTACACGGAACCAAGTCAACTCCTGTGGACCAATCAATATGTTATCCCAACAATCAAAACCCCGCACCATACCAACTCCGTATCCTTATAATTTTCCACAGAAAATATTTATTCAGTTCCTCCACAGGATGCTATTCATTTTCTAAATCTGCAGTTCTATTGTGGTGATCTCACAGGGATGTTGTGGGATATTTTAAAACTCTAGAGAAACAGTGATATGTAATATCTGGTGTACAGGACAAAAACTAATAGCTAAAGATAGTTTAAAGTTTCAACATTAGATACTGCTACATTCCTTTCAATGCTGCTGTCTGTATCTCTGCAGAGTTGGATTTTTGACAGTTTCTGTAACAAAAGCAATAAATGAGGGTGGTTGTGTCCAATCTCATCTCAAGGTGTGAGAAACTGTGCCCTAATAGCCACACATATCTCGTTAGCAAGTAATTATGCATATTTCTGAACAAAGTAAAATGTTTTCTTTCAAACACAAAACCAAAAATATTTTTGCTTATTAAGCTGTAAGATCAAAACGGTAAGTATTTTTATACCCTAATAACATAATAGCTTAGTATCTGAAAAAATACTTCATGTATTTATATGCTGCTGATGATTTATATCCCCACGATGATGAGAAAAGAAATCACCCAAACACTAAGGTGACTGTGAACAGAGAAAACTTGGAAACCTTTGTCCTAGATGGAGTCCACTAACCCAAACAAGTAACTGTTCATACAATTTTCTTCAAATATTTATCAAATGTTTGAGTGTACACAATACATCTGACCAAATAACTCACCTATCTGAACCAGAGACTGTGTCATGAAAATCTCCATGTTTCACTTAAAGATTAAATAGCACTGAGCTTTCATATGTCATCCAGAAGTAAACAGCCAATCCACAAATAAAATTTCAAAAAGTAAAATTTTGAATAATTTCTGCATAATACCTGAGTGTGAGCTCTCAATGGTGGTGTCTGACTTGGAATCCAGAGATGAAGGAATTTGTCTTAATTGGGGAACATAGTACATCTTTGTACTACCAGAAGGCTTATATGGCAACAGTAAAGGCTGGCCTAAGGACATAAAGATCAGAATAATTAATAAGAAAACATTTATTAATTAACTGAACAAATATTAAGTACCTTTAATGTGCCAAGCAGTGGTCAAGATTCTTGGAATGTATCAGTAAACTAGCATTCTAGAAGAGGGAGATAGACAGTAAACAATTAGCATACTAAATAAGTAAATCATCTAGTGTTTTTATAAATTATTAGTGACATAAAAAATTAGAAAATACTGGGACTTCCCTGGTGGTGCAGTGGGTTAAGAATCTGCCTGCCAATGCAGGGGACAGGGGTTCGATACCTGGTCTGGGAAGATCTCACATGCTGTGGAGCAACTAAGCCTGTGCACCACAACTACTGAGCCTGCGTGCCACAACTACCAAAGCCCGCCCGCCCTAGAGCCCGAGCGCCACAACTACTGAGCCCATGTGCCGCAACTACTGAAGCCCACGTGCTCTAGGGCCCTTGTGCTGCGAGTACTGAGCCCTCGTGCTGCAACTACTGAAACCTGTGCGCCTAGAGCCCGCACTCTGCAACAGGAGAAGCCACCACAATAAGAAACCCATGCAGCACAACGAAGAGTAGCCCCTACTCACCACAGCTAGGGAAAGCCCGTGTGCAGCAACAAAGACCCAAAACAGCCACTCCCCCCCAAAAAAAATTAGAAAATGCTGAAGAAGATTAGAAGTATTTGGGAAATTGCAGCAGGATGCAGTTTAAATAGAGTGGTAAGGGTAGGATTCATTGAGAAGACGACTTCTTAGCAATCTATTCCATATTTAGATGGCTCTAACTAAGAAACACTTTATCTTATATTGAACCCAAACCTGGTCGTTGTTAACCCCTACTACTGATCTTTGAAGATTCTCCCTCCAGAGTCATAGAAAGTAAATCTAATTCTCTTCTATGTGGCAGATTTTCAAAATAAGTTTTCCATTATAAAAGTATAAATTCTCAATATTAAAAAAATACACAGAAATAAAAAAGACAAAGTCTTACCACTCAAAGATAACTATTATTAATATTTTAATGTATTTCTACAGGTCTTTCCTCTGTATTGCTTATTTGTTTACATAGTTGTGTATAGTATGTATAATGTGGAATTCAGTTTTTCTACTTTACATTGATAATAAAATATTCATTTTATTTCCTATCTTCACATTTTTTATCATTCTACTACACATTAAGTGTTTTTAACCCTTCTCATAATGTTAAAAATTTAGGCTGGATTAAATTTTCAATAATAAAGAATTCTGTAATAAAGACTTCCTGTTCATAGCATACCCATTCTCCCCTGCTGCCCCATTTCACATAAGTTTCCTGATTTCAGAGTGAAAAATTATGTCATTTATAAAGTTTCGTTTTTTTAAATACTAACTGCTAAAATTCTTTCTAAAATGTCTGTGACATGGTAGTAATTTGATTATTATAGAAGATGAAATCTTTTTCTTCTTCTTATTTTTTTGCTTCATTGGGTCTTCATTGCTGCACGCGGGCTTTCTCTAGTTGCGGTGTGGGGGGCTACTCTTCGTTGTGGTGCGCGAGCTTCTCACTCTTCTCACTGCAGTGGCTTCTCTTGTTGTGGAGCACAGGCTCTAGGCATGCAGGCTTCAGTAGTTGTGGAGCATGGGCTCAGTAGTTGTGGCTCGCGGGCTCTAGAGCACAGGCTCAGTAGTTGTGGAGCACGGGCTTAGTTGCTCTGCGGCATGTGGGATCTTCCCGGACCAGGGCTCGAACCCGTGTCCCCTGCACTGGCAGGTGGATTCTTAACCACTGCGCCACCAGGGCAGTCCCTGAAATCTTTTTCTATACACTTGTTTTTCTTTCATGATGTGGTAGAAACTCTGTCTCTGTAACAGCATTTTGATATTTAGCTGGGTACATACTGCTCATCTGTACACTGTATTTCCCAATCTCCCTTGCAGACATGTATGGACATATGACTGAGTCTGGGCCCATAGGTCAAGGGTGAGAATAATGTCTGCAACTTCCAGGCATCCCATGAAAACACTCCACTGGCTGCTGCTAAAATTTATCCTCCCCATTACTCTTCTTTTCCAGTATTTTCTTTATTATTCTTCCTGAAAAAACTTAAGATCAATTAAACAAGTTCAAAAGAACAATTCCATTAGAATTTTGAGTAGAATTACATTAGAGTTTAAATTCATTTGGGAATAAATGACATCTTTAAATATTCAATTTTCCCATTCAGAAATATCCCATCCCTCCTTTTAGTCTACTGTCCTTTTCTATGCCTACACAAAGGATTAGTATTGCCATCACATGAGCCCTATAAAATTCTTGTTTAGGTTACTCCTCAGTATTCATGGGGTTGTACTGCTCATTCAAATAGAATTTTGTAGATAGCTACCACTTCTCCTGATTAAACACAACAGCTTCTTCAGTTTATCCTTATGGACCATGGTCTTCTCTTGCATCCTGTAATCACCTCTAGATGGACTCCTAGTTGCCCATGTCTAGTTTATAAAAATCAAAATACTCTAGACAGAGTCTGATAGTCCCAGAGTAGAATGAGATCTCCTTCATTCTGGATGCAATAACAACTTATAAACTACTTAGAATTGTGTTACCATCCTTGGCCACTCCATGATTCTGATGATTTGACATGGAATCCATATTACTAGTACCCTGCTTCCAACCAAGGAACTGACTTCATAGTGAAGGAAATGAGACAAAAGGCTGACGACTAAAGGGAGTCACTGTTCTCCTCACAAGCCTGATCACCCACAGCTATGGTAAACTCAAGAACAAAAAAGCGAGTGAACAATTTACTGATAACTGTCATGGCACAAGCTGGGAGGCATCACTTTCTGAGGCTGGAATGCTAGCTTACTGAATACGGCATGTGCTCAGAACCACATGTGGCACTTGCCTATCCCACAGACAGAATGCATGTATTTAGGAACAAAGGCAGAAGCCTTTAAAATCTTTTGCTTTCTATCTCTGTGACTCTGCTTTGTTTGATGGAAGATCTTAGAAATAAGGGAGGGGCACTTCTACCGGGAGACAGGAGCCATCTAGTCATTTTACATTCTTTATGTCACTGAAACAATACAGGGAATAGGATGCCATAGTGTTGACTAAAACTACAATTGACCTTAACTATCAGGGAGAAATAAGGTTACCTTAAAAGAAGAAAGTCAGTAGGAGTATGGCTTACACCTAGGGGACCACTTTACCAAGCCTGGTCATAGAAATTAACAAAAAATTACCTTAAACCTATGCAGGGCTAGCAAAGCCTTAGACTACTTAGGAACACTTGTACCAACCTATCAGGCAAAACCCCAGCCAATGAGAACCTGGCTGAATTCAAGGAGAATGAAGAAATGTATAGAGGCTGGAAGAATTTAAATAACAGGAAAAATAGGTTGTAGCCTCTACTTCTCTTTGGACGTTGCTGTAGTCATTATTGTTAGGATATTGACTTAGTAGTTTTCTTCCTCCACCAGTGTATATAAAGCTTGGTGGTGATGGTTAAATTTACCATTTAGTTCAAAGTTTGCAGAAAATGGACAACAACAATTGGGCAGAATTACAATGGACCCAGAGCAAGAATGGTTACCATGTGGAGATGGAGAATTCAGAGGCAAGATAAGTGGCTTTTTGAAATTCTCAACAACTTTATGTTTGGATGCAGAAGTCTTAAAGTTACTTTGGACTGCCTATCTCTGGGGGAAGAAGCGACTATTCAGCAAATAATGGTTGTTCCTGGGAGAGAAAGAAAGGACTGGAGAAGGGTAAAGAAGAAAGTCCAACCATAAAATTTATTTCTTCAAAAAACTTGCAAATGGAACTAAATATAAACATATAGCATATTACTCTTAATTTGTTAATTCAGAGCAGTGGACACATAGTCATAAATTCAACATGCTATTCTGTATACTTTTTTTTTTTTTTAAAGCAATTCCTTTATTTTTATTATTTATTTATTTATTTTTGGCTGTGTTGGGTCTTCGTTTCTGTGCAAGGGCTTTCTCTAGTTGCGGCAAGCGGGGGCCACTCTTCATCGCGGTGCGCGGGCCTCTCGCTATCGCGGCCTCTCCTGTTGCAGAGCACAAGCTCCAGACACGCAGGCTCAGTATTTGTGGCTCACGGGCCTAGTTGCTCTGCGGCATGTGGGATCTTCCCAGACCAGGGCTCGAACCCGTGTCCCCTGCATTGGCAGGCGGATTCTCAAGCACTGCGCCACCAGGGAAGCCCTATTCTGTATACTTTTAAAATATTTTTTAAAATTTTACTTCTGAATCCACAGAGTTAAAAATATTTTATTATTAAACCAAATAATATTTCTCTTTTAAAGGAGTCCTTTCTACCAAGTACCTGTATGTAAAGGTAAGACCATGAACTGTGGGCTCTCTATAGACTGATCCATTTGATGTCAGAAGAGGTATAAAATACACTTTCACAGTTGGATTTCCTCTCCTGTGCTCTTCCACCAACATGAAAACAGCATAGCCCAGAGTAGCCTGGGTTTCAGTACAAGGCATGTGGAACAGACCCAAACCGTTTTTGCATCCTGATGCCAAACTCCAACGGACTCATAAGCCCATGAGTGAGGAAAGCAAATGTCTGTTGTTATAAAGCACTGAGATTTTCGAGGTTCTTATACAGTATCACGGTGGCAATAGGTAACTGACACATTAAAGGTGTTCTGTGTGATATTGATTAGACTATACATTTGGGGGGCATAATTTTATTTCACAATAAAAGTGTATAAGAAATATAACCATCTCGGGCTGCCCTGATAGCTCAGTGGTTAAGAATCCGCCTGCCAATGCAGGGGACACGGGTGCCAGCCCTGGTCCGGGAAGATCCCACATGCCGCGGAGCAACTAAGCCCATGTGCCACAACTACTGAGCCTGCGCTCTAGAGCCCGCGAGCCACAACTACTGAGCCCATGCACCACAACTACCGAAGCCCACGTGCCTAGAGCCCGTGCTCCACCACAAGAGAAGCCACCGCAATGAGAAGCCCGTGCACCGCAATGAAGAGTCGCCCCCGCTCGCCGCAACTAGAGAAAGGCTGCACGCAGCGATGAAGACCCGACACAGCCAAAATAAAATAAATAAAATAAAAAAAAAAGAAAAGAAATATAACCATTTCAACATATAAATGTATTTATTCAAATTAAATTCAGTGCAATTTAAATGTGGAACTAAGCAATTTTCTTTATACATTTAGGCATATTCCATTTATACCTACAGACAGATAAACTTTTTGCACAAGTAGGAACACTTAAAATCTATTTTGAATAGATTTGTACAAACTGTTGAATACTTTAAAATTAGTAATTGAAAGTTCCCACCCTCATTTGGAGGTAGAATGGGAACTTAACTTTCCAGTTACTGGTCTGAAAAAGAAAATAACTTGCTATAATTTTGAATGTTATATAGTGTAAGCACTATAAAAATATCACTGTCATGATAGCATAGGAACACTCTAAATGTTGTAGACCTTATGGTAGAAATTGCTAGCTGTTCACCAAAACTCATTTCTTTTTCATCCTGGAAAGCACAGCTAAACTATTCCTAGTCAGTGGAAAGTGATGTGGGCCACACCTAGGCCTAGACCATAAAAGCCTCCCAACATGTGCTCCTCCATGCTTTTCGTCCCTTCCAGTTGACTATGATGATGAATCCAAGGTTCCATGTTTTAAAGAAAGCAGAGTCACAGTCAACCTGGGTCCCTGCTCAACGTTTCTTGAGCAAGAAATAGACTGGTATTGTGTTTGCTATCTGTTCACTGTCTCATGAAAAACAATAGTAAAAGAAACAATGCCAAATAATTATCTACCTCCCTAAAATTGAACCTCTATAGTTTTTATGTTTTCATGAACTACTTGCATTCTTATGACAAGTATTATGAGTTGAAAATACGTCAGCCACAAGTAGCATGAGTTTCACATAGGTTGTTAACTTCACTAGAAATTGAAGTAAAAACATAATAAATTATATTCTCTTCATAGCTATGTAAATAAAAGATGTTATCATCATGTACAACCTAATGCTTAAAATTAAAATTAGGTTTTCTAACTAGAAAGACCCAATCAAGAAATTTATTGGTTAATGACACACAAAAGTTGGTAATGTGACCTAAAATTCTCTTACCATCTGTGCCATGAAGAACAGTAATCTGTTGGACTGAAGATGATGAAGCAAACTTGACAGGAACTTTGCCCAACTTCTGTGTACTGAGCTCTGGAATATCATGTCCACGATCTTCAGCATTACCAAAAATCTCAGATGAAAACATGGTTTTTCCTGGACTCTCTGTTGTTATCTGAGTGACTGCATCAGATGATAATTTTCCAGAGACGGGAGAAAACGGGGTCTTAATCTCCTTTGGTGATCTGAACAAAAAAGGGAAAGCACACAGCAGGTCATATCCTTGGCTTATCAAATACTGTAATTTCTTTCCAAATGTGGCTTCAATATTTTTTGGAGACACATCCAACTCCAATGGTTAAGTTATTTCTGCAGTACCCTTTGCTTTTTTACATACTTATTACAGGGTGATCATGCATGAGTTTACTTTTACTTATTTTAAAATCTACTTTTATTTTGGATTTAGAATGCTATTATATAAGGAAAGGGTACTTTTCAGTTGAAGTGGAAAGATATCCATTACAAAATAATTACTGGAAGTCCACTATAAATTAGGGGACTATGCTAAACGCATAGAGTGTACAAAAATAAAAAAGAAACAGAGCCTTTCCTCAAAGAGTTTATATGTCAGTGGGGGAACCAGAGGTTTTTAAGGTTGTAATTATGTATATAGATGATAAAGAATCCATATTAAAACATAATGGAGTAAATAAATGAGTGTATAAATAAATAAATAATAGGAGGGAGGGAGAAGACAAATCTTGCCAACAGAAGAATTCCATATGTAGGTAACCTCCCCCCCGCCACCCCCCCCCCCCCGCCGGCATCCATCTCCTCCCCAAGGAGGTGGAGGTGAAGCTTAATCTTCCCCTTAAGTCCAGTCCTGGGCTGGCCTTAATGATTGAATTCCAAAGAGAGTATAAAATGGGAGAAAAAGTAACTTTACAGTGGAGAAACCAAGCAAACACCATGTTATGCAAGTGATGATGTTTCACATCACCAGTGATGTCACGGAGACACTACATACTCTCTGTTATGATGTGATGAGACGGTTACTTCGCTTCTGTGGTATTCTTTGTCAAAACCTATAACTCCAGTCTAATCATGAGAAAAACATCAGCCAAACCCAGACTGAGGACAATTCTACAAAATATCAGACAAATATTCCTCAAGACTGTCAAAATCATAAAAAACAAGGAAGGAATGAGGAACTGTCATAGACCAGAGAAGACTAAGGAGACATGACAACTAACTAAGTGGAATGTGATATACTGGATTGGGTCCTAGAACAGAAAAAGGTCATTAACAGGAAAACTGGTGAAATCCAAAAAAAGTCTTAAGTTTAGTTAATAGTAATGTATAAATGTTGGCTTTTTAATTTTGAAAAATATAGTATGGTAGTATAAGATGTTAGCAATAGGAAAAACTGGGAGAGAGGTAAAGGGAACTCTGTTTGTATCTTTTCTGCAGATTTGAAACTATTTGAAAATAAAAAAGGTCATTTTTAAAAAATGGAGTAATACTGTATTGTATTATATCACAGAAGAAGAAGACCTTTTAAAAGGTCTTTTAAATCTCTACCCTCTATATACTATTCACTAATTAAAAGGACAATTATGAGAAAAGAAAATAGGCCCATCTCCTTTATGTATACAGAAGCAAAAATCATACACAAAATGTTAGACAATCAAATGTAGAGTGTGTGAGTGAGTGAATGTGTGTGTGTGTGTGTGAATTCCTACCAAGTTGTTTTACTCCAGAAATGCAAGGTGAGTTAACATTCAAATATCAATAAATGTCATGCACCACATGAATAAAATAAAGGAGAAAATGTATATGATCATATCAGTATAGTCAGATAAAGCATTTGATAAAATTCAATAATTATGTATGATTAAAAACTCATAGCAAAGGGAAACTACAAAAAACTTTAGAGCCACCATCCTATTTATAGTGAAATGTGGAGAATGTCCACTGTAAGATTAGGAACAAAATAAGAATGCCAACTCTTACCTTTTCTATTCAACCTGTTAGTAAAAGTATTAAATGGCATTAGCAGTAAGGCAGGAAAAAGAAATCAGAAATATAAGGCTAAGAAAGGAAGAAATAATACTGTCACTTTCCATATTTGATATAATTAAGGATACAGAAAATCCAAAACCATCTACAGATAACTTATTAGAATATCAGTTAGTTTTTAGCAGAGTTGCCAGATAAGAGAGCAAACATTAAAAAATTCCACTAACATTTTTCTGTGTCTGAAAAGTTATAAAATTAAAAACTAAAAAATATGCCATCTACATTATCATCAAAACATCATATACCTAATAATAAGTGTAATAAAAAATGTAAGAACCCTGAACAGAAAACTATTAATATATCATAGAGAGAAATTAAAGGTGATCTAAATAGGATTTCTACTTTGAGGCAGGATATATAGGCATACCTCACTTTATTGCACTTCACTTTATTGTACCTTGCAGATAATGCTTTTTTTTTTTTTTTTTTTTTTTTTTGTAACAAATTGAAGGTTTGTGGCAACCCTGTGTCAAGCAGCTCTACTGGTGGTGCCATTTTTTCCAACAGCATTTGCTCACTTCGTGTCTCTATGTCATGTTTTGGTAAGTCTCACAATATTTCAAACTTTTTCACTATTATACTTGTTACATGATCTGTGATCAGTGATCTTTGATGTTACTATTGCAAAAAGATTACAGCTTGCTGAAGGCTCAGATGATGGGTAGCATTCTTAAAGTCTGCTTTCAAATTAAGATATGTACTTTTTTTAGACATAATGCTATTGCACACTTAATAGACTACAGTATAGCATAAACATAACTTTTACATGCACTGGGAAACCAAACAACTCGTGTGACTTGCTTTCTTATGATATTCTCCTTATTGTGGTGTCTGGGACCAAAGCCATATCTCCATAATAATATGCCTGCACTAGGTAGGCACAGGCCATCACTCCTGCTGCAACGAGCAAACAAACTTGAATAAAGGATCATCGAGCTAAGGAAGCAATCAAGAAACAATATCAACTAGTATGCTAGAGAGGGACATTTAGAGATTTGGAGCAGGGGTTTGGTGTAGGGAGACATACTCCACTGGAAAAGAGAAATCACCATACCTTTTGATGAACTCATTTGCTGGCATGATGGAGTGAAATCTAGCAGAATGTCAAGCCGATTTCCCCCACAGGACATTTCCTTAGTGTCAGGGTGGTACAGGATGATGGGGGACTGAGCCAAGAAAGCAGAGTGAAATTTCCTGCACAGTCATGGCACGAACAAACCAAATCCCGCTAGATAAAGGGGCCTGTGACAATCATTAGGTCTCCTCTTCAAGACATTTGCCAGTTTTTGAACCTATAGAAAGCAGGAAGCTTAAATACCTAATGCCTGAGGGAGAGAACTTTCCAAAGTGAGGAATCAGAGACCTACCAGACTCACAGTAAAAACCCAGAAGTGCCATCCCCAAGAAGGGGGCTGAGTCAGAAAAAGTGAAATCATCTGCAATGTTTCAGTGTTTATGAGACAAATTTTCATTGAGAAAGTGTAACGGCAACAAATACATAGCTGGTCTCTCCTTACATTTGCCATACTCTGAAGCTGTGAGAACTGAGAGCCTAAAGAGCTGAATTCAAACATCTGAAAGACTGAAGTCAATAACTGACTGTATTTATTGAAGAATCAAAGACCTGTCAGGCTCACAGCAAAAATCCAGGGAGGCCACAAATCAGGAAAAATCATAGGTAGCATGAGACAAGTAAAGCTCCAACCCAGTTCTGACCTAGTAAAATTCCTGAAATGACTGAAATGATCAGCCACTCTGATTAACAGAGAAAGGGGTAAATCTTCTCTGGTTCAAAGTAATAGCATCTTCAGTCTCTATGAATTTTTTATTCACCATGTCCAGCACACAATCAAAAATTATGAAATTCCTGAAGCAGGAAAAAGTGACTAAAAATTAAGACAAAAAAAAAAAAAAACAAAACAAAACAAGAAAAATTGATTTAGAGGGAATTCAGATTCTGGAGTTAGCACAGAACTTTAAAATGACTATATTGAGAGTAAAAGATGGGGATTAATAGATTAAAATATGGAGAATCTCAACAGAAAATTGGAATCAATTTTAAAAAATCAAATACAGATAAATGAAAAATAAGAAAACTGATCCCCAGCAGACCTTAGGGAATACTAGAAGAAATTTTTTTAGGCTGAAGTAAAATGGCCCAACATAGAACAGAGCTGGCCTCTCCGTCCCATATTGAACTCGAGTTGGAAGAGGCGAGTCCGGTCTCAAAACGGAGGTAAAACCGCCGCCCGGTCGCCCCCAGCCCGACTCCGGCCGTCGCCGTCGCCGCCGCCGCCGCCGCCGCCGCCACCGCCGCCGCCGCCGGGGGGGGGGTGGGGAGGAGGGCCATGATCCAAAGGAACCAGAACAGTTGAGAAAACTGTTTATTGGTGGTCTGAGCTTTGAAACTACAGACGATAGCTTAAGAGAACATTTTGAGGAATGGGGCACACTTACAGATTGTGTGGTGATAAGAGACCCCCAAACAAAACGTTCCAGGGGCTTTGGTTTTGTGACTTACTCTTGGGTTGAAGAGGTGGATGCAGCAATGTGTGCTCGACCACACAAGGTTGATGGGCGTGTAGTGGAACCAAAGAGAGCTGGTTCTAGAGAGGATCTGTAAAGCCTGGTGCCCATCTAACAGTGAAGAAAATTTTTGTTGGTGGTATTAAAGAAGATACAGAAGAATGTAATTTGAGAGACTACTTTGAAAAGCATGGCGAGATTGAAACCATAGAAGTTATGGAAGACAGGCAGAGTGGAAAAAAGAGAGGATTTGCTTTTGTAACTTTTGATGATCATGATACAGTTGATAAAATTGTTGTTCAGAAATACCACACTATTAATGGGCATAATTGTGAAGTGAAAAAGGCCCTTCCTAAAGAAGAAACGCAATCTGCTGGATCACAAAGAGGTCGTGGAGGTGGATCTGGCAACTTTATGGGTCGTGGAGGAAACTTTGGAGGTGGTGGAGGTAACTTTGGCCGTGGTGGAAACTTGGTGGAAGAGGAGGCTATGGTGGTGGAGGTGGTGGCAGCAGAGGTAGTTATGGAGGAGGTGATGGTGGATAGAACGGATTTGGAGGCGACGGTGGTAACTATGGCGGTGGTCCTGGTTACAGTAGTAGAGGAGGCTATGGTGGTGGTGGACCAGGATATGGAAACCAAGATGGGGGATATGGTGGCGGTGGTGGAGGATATGATGGTTACAATGAAGGAGGAAATTTTGGAGGTAACTATGGTGGTGGTGGGAGCTATAATGATTTTGGAAATTATAGTGGACAACAGCAATCAAATGATGGACCCATGAAGGGAGGCAGTTTTGGTGGAAGAAGCTCGGGAAGTCCCTATGGTGGTGGTTATGGATCTGGTGGTGGAAGTGGTGGATATGGTAGCAGAAGGTTCTCAAAACTCACAAGAAAAGGGCTACAGTTCTTGGCAGGAGAGAGAGCGAGGAGGTGTCAGGAAAGCTGCAGGTTACTTTGAGACAGTCGTCCCGAATGCATTAGAGGAACTGTAAAAATCTGCCACAGAAGGAACGATGATCCATAGTCAGAAAAGTTACTGCAGCTTAAACAGGAAACCCTTCTTGCTCAGGACTGTCCTAGCCACAGTTTGCAAAAAGTGCAGCTATTGATTAATGCAATGGAGTGTCAATTAGATGTACATTCCTGAGGTCTTTTATCTGTTGTAGCTTTGTCTTTTTCTTTTTCTTTTCATTACATCAGGTATATTGCCCTGTAAATTGTGGTAGTGGTACCAGGAATAAAAAATTAAGGAATTTTTAACTTTTCAATATTTGTGTAGTTCAGTTTTTCTACATTTTAGTACAGAAACTTTAACAAAATGCAGCTTTGAAGGTGTTTCCTTGTGAGTTAACAAGAAGATCATTGTTAATTAATATTTTGTATGAATTTTGCTGAAGTTAACTGTAAAGAAACACCTGCTGACTTGCAGTTTAAGGGGATCTATTCTCCCCATTTCCAAACCATGAAATGAATGGGCTCTGACATGTGGAGAGAATAGATATTTGTGTTTGCAATGTGTGTCTTAGATAATAGACTTGGGTATTTAAATTAGCATATTTGTGAATTTAATAGCATTAAGACTTACTTCAAATGAAAAATCTCAAAATTCAAAAAAAAAAAAAAAAAAAGAACAGAGCTGGGAGCTCGATTGGAGCTGCCTGTGGGGGAGGAGCGCCGCCGCCGCCGCCGAGAGCTGGGAGCTCGATTGGCGCTGCCTGCGGGGGAGGAGCGCCGCCGCGAGCTGGGAGCTCGATTGGCGCTGCCTGCGGGGGAGGAGCGTCGCCGCCGCCGCCGCCGCTGCCGCCGCCGTCGCCGCCGCGAGCTGGGAGCTCGATTGGCGCTGCCTGCGGGGGAGGAGCGCCGCCGCCGCCGCCGCGAGCTGGGAGCTTGATTGGCGCTGCCTGCGGGGGAGGAGCGCCGCCGCCGCCGCCGCCGCGAGCTGGGAGCTGGATTTGCGCTGCCTGCGGGGGAGGAGCGCCGCCGCCGCCGCCAGCTGGGAGCTTGATTGGCGCTGCCTGCGGGGGAGGAGCGCCGCCGCCGCCGCGAGCTGGGAGCTCAGTTGGCGCTGCCTGCTGGGGAGGAGCGCCGCCGCCGCCGCCGCCGCGAGCTGGGAGCTCGATTGGCGCTGCCTGCGGGGTGGAGCGCCGCCGCCGCGAGCTGGGAGCTCGATTGGCGCTGCCTGCGGGGGAGGAGCGCCGCCGCCGCCGCCGCCGCGAGCTGAGAGCTGGATTGGTGCTGCCTGCGGTGGAGGAGCGCCGCCCCCGCTAGCTGGGAGCTGGATTGGCGCTGCCTGCGGGTGAGGAGCGCCGCCGCCGCCGCCGCGAGCTGGGAGCTCGATTGGCGCTGCCTGCGGGGTAGGAGCGCCGCCGCCGCCGCCGCCGCCGCGAGCTGGGAGCTCAGTTGGCGCTGCCTGCTGGGGAGGAGCGCCGCCGCCGCCGCCGCCGCCGCGAGCTGGGAGCTTGATTGGCGCTGCCTGCGGGGGAGGAGCGCCGCCGCCGCCGCCGCGAGCTGGGAGCTCGATTGGCGCTGCCTGCGGGGGAGGAGCGTCGCCGCCGCCGCCGCCGCGAGCTGGGAGCTCGATTGGCGCTGCCTGCGGGGGAGGAGCGCCGCCGCCGCCGCCGCCGCGAGCTGGGAGCTGGATTGGCGCTGCCTGCGGGGGAGGAGCGCCGCCCCCGCGAGCTGGGAGCTGGATTGGCGCTGCCTGCGGGTGAGGAGCGCCGCCGCCGTCGCCGTCGCCGTCGCCGTCGCCGTGAGTGAGGAAGCGCCTCGGTCAGGCCTGCTGAGGGCCCTCGCCGACGCCTGGGCTTACCCGCCGCCCCGCCAGCTCCGCTCGTTTCCCGTCCCCCGCGGCCCGGCGCGGGGCAGGCCTGCCGGGGCCATGGAGGACGAGGTGGTCCGCATTGCCCAGAAGATGGACAAGATGATGCAGAAGAACGCGGTAAGCGCGGCGGGCGGCGCGGGCCGGAGGGAGGCTGGGCGGCGGGCGGGGGTCAGTCGGCCTGAGGGGTTTCCCGGCCCGCGGTGAGCGCGGCGGGTGCCGCGTGACGGCGGCGAGGCCCGCGCTCTGGGGAGGGGTTCCTGGGGAGGGGGGAGCTTCGTGTCCCGCGGCCACGTCCCGGGCAGGGGTCCTGGGGGGCGTCCTGTCTCGCAGCCGCGTCCCGGGCAGGGGTTCTGGGGGGCGTCCTGTCCTGCAGCTGCGTCCCGGTCAGGGGTTCTGGGGGGCGTCCTGTCCCGCGGCCGCGTCCCGGGGAGGGGGTCCTGGGGGGGTCCCGGGGAGGGCGTCCGGTCCCGCGGCCACCGGCGCTGGGGCCCGCCCTGGGCGCCCGAGGCCCCTCGTGATTAGCGCAGCCCGGTAAACTCCATCGAGGCGTCCTCCTCATTATTTTAAACGTGACGGTGGTAAAGCCTCGCTGGTTTAGCTGAAGAGTGCAGAGAGCCCTCCCTGTTTGAAAGAATTCGTTGTCTTTCCCGGGCTCATTGGCCAGCAGCGAGAAAACAACATCAAACAGAGGTTTGTGATCAGTTTTAGACATGAAACTGTTCAAGCAAAACGTGAATTTCCTGGATCTTATTTTTGAGGAAGGCTGAACATTCCCTTGATTGTCTCAACTCTCCTGCATGTTTGCTTAGCAATTAAAAAAGGTGAACTATGCCAGTGTACTTGGCAAGTTGCTAAACTTTTTGGAAAAAGTGGATCTTGTTAGGCCGCGGAGTGCGGGGAGCTGTGTTTAAGGCACTGCCGCCGACGAGGCTGTGCTGCCGGCTGGATTTGGACACATGTCGTTGCTGGTCCTCTCAGTGGTTTACGGTTGCTACCGGTGGCGTTTTCTGTTACTGATAACGTGTGCACGTGAACGTGTTCTCTTGTGGTTTGTATGAGGTGCTCCAGTTTTTGCATTTCTGTCCACCTGTGTGGGTCACTCTCAGTCCCTTGCTTCCGAGTCGTCTGTATTTTCAGCTAAACTTCTGAAATTCCAAGTCAAACGAATGTGAAGGAGAGAAGGGCTGCTCTGATTTGCACAGCACTTTGGAGTTACAAAGCGTTTGTGCAGAATTCTTTGGCGACTCACGACAGCTGTGTTGCATTCATTTTACAGAATAAGAAACTGAGTCAGACCAAGCAGTTCACCTCCTTAAATGAAGTGTGCGTTGTGGATTAAGCCAGGACCCGAGTTTCCTGCTGGGCAGCATGCAGAAGTAATGTTAAACACCGAATTCTTAAGACTTCAGACTTGGTGTGCGCCTCTTTTCCTTTAACAGGTGCATTGCCCGGCGTGTAATTTCATACCCTGTTAATCTGTCTTTGCAATTTTGGCTTTTTAAAGTACCTCCTGTTTGTTTTCTGTTCCAGACGTTGCCTGTGCCATTTATTTTTTCTGTTGATACAGGCCTTTCATTCCTCACTGCAAGTGATGAGTTCTGTATATTTGATTGGCTGAACGTTTCTGTTATTCTGTTTAAACTGGCAAGTTTTTTTTCTTTGCCTAGAGAACCCTAGACTCCCCTAGTAGAAGCTGGCTCCTAGGGAAAAAGGCCGTTTCTTGGGTAATTTTTTTCTCGAACTCAGGCTATAAAATGTGTACCTTTTAATCATCTAGTGCACTAGGTGTTTTTGTTTGTTTCCTTTCCTTGAAATAGACGTTTCCTAGAAATGAGGAATTCCTTAGTGAGCAAGTATGGAGAAGACCAGTTTGTATTTATCTGCAGTTCTCAAATTATAAACACATAATGCGTCAGCAGGAGAATGAGGATAAGCTCCACAGATAATCCTCAAGTCTCATTTTTCTTTTCAAATCTTATATTTCTAGTAGTACAGAACTTTACCAATATAAAAACTTGCCCCCCCCCCCCAAAAAAAAAGAACAGAACTGCAGGAAAGAGCAAAGAGCACTTAAAGTCTGTGTGTGTGTTTAATATATATATGTACATATACCCAGGTACATACACCTTTATATTTATATGTTGTTTTGTAAATAAATGACAATAATAATGTCTTGTGGAGATGTAGAACAGAAGTATACAACAAAAGCACAAACAGCAGGAGGGGGCAAATGGAGTTAAACTGTTAAACCTCCATGGGATGGTTCCATGGAGGAGGCAGAGAGGGGGATGGGATCCTCGAAGAGCTGCTGAAGACCTTGCATTTTTTGCAGATCTCTTTAGAATGCTACTTGTATATTATGCTCTCACTGAGTGCACCTGGCTGAGCTATGGCACATTAGCACGGTAAACATTTGTCAGATTTGCCCTAGTCAGAAAATTTTCTATACCTGCCATCCTGCTTGGCACTTAAAATAGTTTTTTTTTTTTAAGGTCTCTATGATATAGGGATGATGGGTGAAGAAGGTAGGCTGCAGGGTAATAATGTAGTATGTATGATCCCATTTTGATACAGTAAACAGAAAGTATTAAATGCATGCCTGTTTGTATGAGCAGTGAGTTTGCATGGTTATCTCAAGAGGGAGGGAATGGGACGGGTAGAGAAAGAGATTGACCACAGGCTATTGTTTTACTTGTTACAAGAGGCATGTGTTGCCTTCATTTCTGATTAAGCTTTTTGTTTACAGATTATTGTAGGTTTACATGCAGTTGTAAGAAATAATAGTGAGATAGGTCCTGTGTGTCCTTTACCCAGTTTTCCCCAATGGTAACATCTTACAGAACCATAGTATACTGTCACAACCTGGGTATTGCCATTGACACAGTCAAGATACAGAACATTTCCATCCCACAGGATCTCTCCTGATGCCATTTTATAGCCACTGCTGCTCCCCCACTCCCCACCAAATCATAATGATCTGATAGTGCAGTGGATAAAGTTGCACTAAAGTTTTTGTGCAGATGATCAAGGGAAAATAGCCCCTGGGGAAGATGGCCCATCTCCCAGTCCCCCGGCCCTATCTGTCCCTGGCAACCTGTCATTTCAAGAATGTTATGTGGGACTTCCCTGGTGGCGCAGCGGTTAAGAATCTGCCTGCCATTGCAGGGGACATGGGTTTGATCCCTTGTCCGGGAAGATCCCACATGCCGCGGAGCAACTAAGCCCATGCGCCACAATGACTGAGCCTGCGCTCTAGAGCCCGGGAGCCACAACTACTGAGCCCACGTGCCACAACTACTGAAGCCCGCGTGCCTAGAGCCCGTGCTCTGCAACAAGAGAAGCCACCGCAGCGAGAAGCCCGCGCACTGCAACAAAGAGTAGCCCCCGCTCGCCGCAACTAGAGAAAGCCCACACGCAGCAACGAAGACCCAACGCAGCCAAAAATAAAATAAATTAACTAATTAATTAAAAAAAAAGAATGCTATGTGAATAAAATCATATAGTGTGTAACCTTTTTTTTTTTTCTTAATTAAAAAAAAGTTTGTTTTTGGCTGCGCTGCCGGTTATGCGATCTTAGTTCCCCGACCAAGGATTGAACCCAGCCCAGGTAGTGAAAGTGCTGAGTGCTAAACACTGGCCCGCCAGGGAATTCCCAGTATGTAACCTTTTGGATTGGCCTTTTTCAATCAATGTAATTCCCTGGAGAGTCATCCAAATTGCATGAATCAATAGTGCTCCTTTTTTTAAAAAAATATATATATATATATTTATTTATTTATTTGGCTGTGCGGGTATATAGTTGCAGCATGCGGGATCTAGTTCCCTGACCAGGGATGGAACCTGGGCCCCCTGCATTGAGAGTGCAGAGTCTTAACCGCTGGAACACCAGAGAGGTCCCAGTGCCGCTTTCTTTTTAATTGCTGAGTAGTATTCCATGGTTTGGCTATACTTCAGTTTGTTTAATCACTTGCCCATTGAAGAACATCTGAGTTTTTTCCCATTTCTTGACTATTACTGAGAGAGATGCTGTGGACATTTGTGTACCTTTTTTTGTGCGAACATGCGTTCTCTGGGGTAAATGCCGTATGGTATGTGTTGCTTTTTTTTTTTTTTTTTTTTTTGGCTACGCTGTGCCACATGTGGGATCTTGGTTCCCCAATCAGGGATCGAGCCCGTGCCCCCTGCATTGGGAGCTTGGAGTCTTAACCACTGGACTGCCAGGGAAATTCCTGTATTGCTCCCCCTGCCCCACTTGATTGATTGATTGATTGATTGGTTGATTGGCTGTATTGGGTCTTAGTTGCGGCACGCGGGACCTTCGTTAAGGCATGTGGGATCTTTTTTGTCATTGCGGCGCACGGGCTCTTCGTTGCAGCATGAGAGCTTCTCTCTAGTTGTGGCGTGCGGGTTTTCTCTCTCTAGTTGTGGCACGTGGGCTCTGTAGTTGTGGCGTGCAGGCTCCAGAGCGCGTGGGCTCTGTAGTTTGCTGCACGTGGGCTACCTCATTGAGGTGTGCGAGCTCAGTAGTTTGGCGCGAGGGCTTAGTTGCCCCGCGGCGTGTGGGATCTTAGTTCCCCGACCGGGAATCGAACCCGCGTCCCCTGCATTGCAGGGCGGATTCTTTACCACTGAACCACCAGGGAAGTCCCTGTATTGCTTTTTTAAATTAAAAAAAAAAAAAAAAAAGGAAAAGCAATCAGAGGTAAAACAACTAATTATATGATTGCCTTTCAAAGTACATATTCAAACCCTACATTCTTGGTGTACATAACTTCTTTATGTTGATTTCTGGTGTTTAGCTCTAGTAACAAGACAATAATAATAACGCTGTAGTTTTCCTTGTTTCTTTCAACTGATGATCTGTGTATTTCTTACAAATAATAATTAACACTCACAAGCTACCAGGAGGCAAGTAATGGTTAGTGCTGGTGTGGTTAACTCCTTTATAGATAGGGAGGTTGAGGCATGGATATTGTGGAATTTGCCATGTTGAGGCATGGGTATTGTGGAATTTACCTAAGGTTATAGCACTGTGTTCTGACTCAGATTCATTCAGATTTACTCCTTCTCTTTCTGTCTCCTGAATTAATAACTCTTTGTAATTTTGACCTAGGTGTGAGGACACGAAAAGGGTTTTTTCCTGTACCTGAGGTTTAGTGCTTGTTTTATAGAAGCAATATAGTATAGTGGTTAGAGTATGCACTTTAGCATCTGATTTTTTTTTTCTTCTTAAGTCTTTAATGAATTTGTTACAATATTGCTTCTGTTTTATGTTTTGCACATGCCGGAAAGGTAATAGGCCTTGGCCCCTGGGCCTGGGCTTCGTCTCTTGTGCTGTCTCCTGTCCCTGTTGCCCCCGCGCGCTGGCCCGTCCGTGCTGTGCCAGGGGATATTGGTCGTCTCCCGGCTCAGTTCACAGTAGCTGAAAGGGACAGTGTGTAATGTTCTGATTTCTGCCCATCGTTTTCAAAGGGAGGCTCTGGCCATTGCTCCTCGGGTAAAATGCAGAGGGAGTGCTTTTTAAGATGGGACTGTCAGTGTTAGGGCCACTCCTTAATTACCAAAACGGAATCCCCTTCAGTTCCTCCAGCTGTGTTGTTTTGGCACAGAAAATGTGAGTAATAGGAATTTGGAACTAAGTTGGAGTGAAAAAACGCACCGGTCCCGCCGAATTTTCCATCGAAACAGTTGATTTGTGTTGTCTCTAGGAATTCTAAAGGGTGTACCGTTGCTTCCTAACCGGTGTCATTTGGGAGATCTACCTCTGTACGTTCAAATGATTAATTTTGAGACTTTGCTCATGTGTGCAGTAAACCCTTTAATTCCCTAAGACCTTCCTTTCCTCCATCTCATACCCCATTAAGCCCGCTTCAGTTTATCTCCTGAATTTCTTTGGAATCTGTCAGCTCTCCCTCAACATCCTAATACTGAACTTGCCTGTCTGTTGCGATTAGGTCCTAACTAGTGTCCATATATCTTGTTTCCTTCCAATCCATTCTTCACACAAGAAACCTTCAAAGCAAGTTGGAACATTGCTCATAAACATCGCTCACAAACATTGTTTTGAGAATAGAAAACACAGTGTTGGCCTTTAAGACTCTGCGTGGTCTAGAATCCTCTCTGCTTCTCTAGCCCCATCTTGTGCCACTTGTGCCCTCACTGTCTATGCTTCAGATACACTGAATTAACCTTAGTTCTCACTCATCTGACAGAAGTCAGTTGAGAAATTATTTTTCACTGTGATTCCTAGCATTAAGGAATTTGATGATCAGGTTTTGTATGAGGACTAAAACTAAACTGGGAAGTGGAAGAATTGAGTTTAAACTGTGTCAGTCAACACGCATGTATTAATGATACCTAAGTATTGAACACGGGACTAGGTTTCATGAGGGATACAGAAGTTCTGGCCATCTCTGGTTTTGGATATCCCTTATTTGTTGAGACCTTTGCGTTGTTTGGTTGCCTTTTGTCTGTTTTCCAGATGGGAAAACAGGAACAAGGGAAGTATAGGTTATTACTAGGTGGGGTTGAACAAGTGGAGCAGCAAACTGCAAAGCAGAAAGAAGAGGGACGTACTATAGAGGGATATGATTTCCATTTTCAAGGCGCCTGCGTCCTGTGCAGGGAGACAGCCTAACATAACATGTGCCTAACAAAAAATATATTGACTTCTTACTAAAAATCTCCAGTTCATATAACCAAGGGGTTTATACCTTCTCCTTTAAAAGTGATATTCCTGGGGGGAGGGAGGGGCAAGATGGCAGAAGAGTAAGACGTGGAGATCACCTTCCTTCCCACAGATACAGTAGAAATACATCTACACGTGGAACTGCTCCTACAGAACACCCACTGAACGCTGGCAGAAGACGTCAGACCTCCCAAAAGCTTTATTTTATTTTATTTTATCATCTTTATATCTATATATAAAGTACAGTCTTGAGCTAGTACAGGTAGCCTGAGAGTCTAGAGGCCTTTAGTTAAAGGAATCTAGCCAGCGAACATAATTCTCATACTAAACTGCCACAAGGAAGAAGTTAACTTACCCTGTATGTCAGGGTCCAAAAAAATTTAAAGATGTGCCTAATGCAAAAATAAGTTATAAAGATTTAGGCCAGTCAAAAACTAACAGCAGTTTCAGGTAGAGGTGCATGCCTAATGTAAACCAGCATAGTTTCCATTTACTGCGTTCTTGTAATCACTGAAATAAAAACTTCTACAAGATTAAAAAAAAAAAATTCACCGATTAAAGTAAGTGTACAATTCACTAGTTCTTAGTATTTTCACAACCAATATTGCTATCTAATTCCAGAACATTTTTGTCACGCCCCCCACAAAGAAATCTTGTATATGTTAGCTGTTACTCCCTATTTTCCCCTCCCCAACATCCCCTGGCATCCACTAATCTACTTTCTGTCTATATGGATTTGCTCATCCTGGACATTTCATAGACATGGAATTATACAATATATGACCTTTTGCTATTGGCTTGAAATATTTCTCCCTTTAATAGTGTCAGTTTTTCGGACTTCCCTGGTGGTACAGTGGTTAAGAATCCGCCTGCCAATGCAGGGGACACGGGCTCGAGCCCTGGTCTGGGAAGATCCCACATGCCGCGGAGCAACTAAGCCCGCACGCCAAAACTACTGAGCCTGCGCTCTAGAGCCCAAGAGCCACAACTACTGAAGCCCATGCACTTAGAGCCCGTGCTCCTCAACAAGAGAAGCCACCGCAACGAGAAGGCCACGCACCACAACAAAGAGTAGCCCCTGCTCGCCACAGCTAGAGAAAACCCGCGCGCAGCAACGAAGACCCAACGCAGCCAAAAATAAAAATACAAATAAATAAATAAATAAATTTATTTATTTATTTAAAAAATAGTGTCAGGCTTTATCATTTTAATTCTGTTAGTTTTTCTTTATGTATTTGGGACTTGCTTATACTGCATTTGTCTTTTAAGTCATATAGGAGAAAAACTGAATTACAAACAAAAATACATTTATACTGTCTTTTGTATTTCCTTATGTAGTGGACATACTCCACTGGAAAAGAGAAATCACCATACCTTTTGATGAACTCATTTGCTGGCATGATGGAGTGAAATCTAGCAGAATGTCAAGCCGATTTCCCCCACAGGACATTTCCTTAGTGTCAGGGTGGTACAGGATGATGGGGGACTGAGCCAAGAAAGCAGAGTGAAATTTCCTGCACAGTCATGGCACGAACAAACCAAATCCCGCTAGATAAAGGGGCCTGTGACAATCATTAGGTCTCCTCTTCAAGACATTTGCCAGTTTTTGAACCTATAGAAAGCAGGAAGCTTAAATACCTAATGCCTGAGGGAGAGAACTTTCCAAAGTGAGGAATCAGAGACCTACCAGACTCACAGTAAAAACCCAGAAGTGCCATCCCCAAGAAGGGGGCTGAGTCAGAAAAAGTGAAATCATCTGCAATGTTTCAGTGTTTATGAGACAAATTTTCATTGAGAAAGTGTAACGGCAACAAATACATAGCTGGTCTCTCCTTACATTTGCCATACTCTGAAGCTGTGAGAACTGAGAGCCTAAAGAGCTGAATTCAAACATCTGAAAGACTGAAGTCAATAACTGACTGTATTTATTGAAGAATCAAAGACCTGTCAGGCTCACAGCAAAAATCCAGGGAGGCCACAAATCAGGAAAAATCATAGGTAGCATGAGACAAGTAAAGCTCCAACCCAGTTCTGACCTAGTAAAATTCCTGAAATGACTGAAATGATCAGCCACTCTGATTAACAGAGAAAGGGGTAAATCTTCTCTGGTTCAAAGTAATAGCATCTTCAGTCTCTATGAATTTTTTATTCACCATGTCCAGCACACAATCAAAAATTATGAAATTCCTGAAGCAGGAAAAAGTGACTAAAAATTAAGACAAAAAAAAAACAAAACAAAACAAGAAAAATTGATTTAGAGGGAATTCAGATTCTGGAGTTAGCACAGAACTTTAAAATGACTATATTGAGAGTAAAAGATGGGGATTAATAGATTAAAATATGGAGAATCTCAACAGAAAATTGGAATCAATTTTAAAAAATCAAATACAGATAAATGAAAAATAAGAAAACTGATCCCCAGCAGACCTTAGGGAATACTAGAAGAAATTTTTTTAGGCTGAAGTAAAATGGCCCAACATAGAACAGAGCTGGCCTCTCCGTCCCATATTGAACTCGAGTTGGAAGAGGCGAGTCCGGTCTCAAAACGGAGGTAAAACCGCCGCCCGGTCGCCCCCAGCCCGACTCCGGCCGTCGCCGTCGCCGCCGCCGCCGCCGCCGCCGCCACCGCCACCGCCGCCGCCGGGGGGGGGTGGGGAGGAGGGCCATGATCCAAAGGAACCAGAACAGTTGAGAAAACTGTTTATTGGTGGTCTGAGCTTTGAAACTACAGACGATAGCTTAAGAGAACATTTTGAGGAATGGGGCACACTTACAGATTGTGTGGTGATAAGAGACCCCCAAACAAAACGTTCCAGGGGCTTTGGTTTTGTGACTTACTCTTGGGTTGAAGAGGTGGATGCAGCAATGTGTGCTCGACCACACAAGGTTGATGGGCGTGTAGTGGAACCAAAGAGAGCTGGTTCTAGAGAGGATCTGTAAAGCCTGGTGCCCATCTAACAGTGAAGAAAATTTTTGTTGGTGGTATTAAAGAAGATACAGAAGAATGTAATTTGAGAGACTACTTTGAAAAGCATGGCGAGATTGAAACCATAGAAGTTATGGAAGACAGGCAGAGTGGAAAAAAGAGAGGATTTGCTTTTGTAACTTTTGATGATCATGATACAGTTGATAAAATTGTTCAGAAATACCACACTATTAATGGGCATAATTGTGAAGTGAAAAAGGCCCTTCCTAAAGAAGAAACGCAATCTGCTGGATCACAAAGAGGTCGTGGAGGTGGATCTGGCAACTTTATGGGTCGTGGAGGAAACTTTGGAGGTGGTGGAGGTAACTTTGGCCGTGGTGGAAACTTGGTGGAAGAGGAGGCTATGGTGGTGGAGGTGGTGGCAGCAGAGGTAGTTATGGAGGAGGTGATGGTGGATAGAACGGATTTGGAGGCGACGGTGGTAACTATGGCGGTGGTCCTGGTTACAGTAGTAGAGGAGGCTATGGTGGTGGTGGACCAGGATATGGAAACCAAGATGGGGGATATGGTGGCGGTGGTGGAGGATATGATGGTTACAATGAAGGAGGAAATTTTGGAGGTAACTATGGTGGTGGTGGCAGCTATAATGATTTTGGAAATTATAGTGGACAACAGCAATCAAATGATGGACCCATGAAGGGAGGCAGTTTTGGTGGAAGAAGCTCGGGAAGTCCCTATGGTGGTGGTTATGGATCTGGTGGTGGAAGTGGTGGATATGGTAGCAGAAGGTTCTCAAAACTCACAAGAAAAGGGCTACAGTTCTTGGCAGGAGAGAGAGCGAGGAGGTGTCAGGAAAGCTGCAGGTTACTTTGAGACAGTCGTCCCGAATGCATTAGAGGAACTGTAAAAATCTGCCACAGAAGGAACGATGATCCATAGTCAGAAAAGTTACTGCAGCTTAAACAGGAAACCCTTCTTGCTCAGGACTGTCCTAGCCACAGTTTGCAAAAAGTGCAGCTATTGATTAATGCAATGGAGTGTCAATTAGATGTACATTCCTGAGGTCTTTTATCTGTTGTAGCTTTGTCTTTTTCTTTTTCTTTTCATTACATCAGGTATATTGCCCTGTAAATTGTGGTAGTGGTACCAGGAATAAAAAATTAAGGAGTTTTTAACTTTTCAATATTTGTGTAGTTCAGTTTTTCTACATTTTAGTACAGAAACTTTAACAAAATGCAGCTTTGAAGGTGTTTCCTTGTGAGTTAACAAGAAGATCATTGTTAATTAATATTTTGTATGAATTTTGCTGAAGTTAACTGTAAAGAAACACCTGCTGACTTGCAGTTTAAGGGGATCTATTCTCCCCATTTCCAAACCATGAAATGAATGGGCTCTGACATGTGGAGAGAATAGATATTTGTGTTTGCAATGTGTGTCTTAGATAATAGACTTGGGTATTTAAATTAGCATATTTGTGAATTTAATAGCATTAAGACTTACTTCAAATGAAAAATCTCAAAATTCAAAAAAAAAAAAAAAAAAGAACAGAGCTGGGAGCTCGATTGGAGCTGCCTGTGGGGGAGGAGCGCCGCCGCCGCCGCCGAGAGCTGGGAGCTCGATTGGCGCTGCCTGCGGGGGAGGAGCGCCGCCGCGAGCTGGGAGCTCGATTGGCGCTGCCTGCGGGGGAGGAGCGTCGCCGCCGCCGCCGCCGCCGCCGCCGCCGCCGCCGCCGCCGCGAGCTGGGAGCTCGATTGGCGCTGCCTGCGGGGGAGGAGCGCCGCCGCCGCCGCCGCCAGCTGGGAGCTTGATTCGCGCTGCCTGCGGGGGAGGAGCGCCGCCGCCGCCGCCGCGAGCTGGGAGCTGGATTTGCGCTGCCTGCGGGGGAGGAGCGCCGCCGCCGCCGCCGCCAGCTGGGAGCTTGATTCGCGCTGCCTGCGGGGGAGGAGCGCCGCCGCCGCCGCGAGCTGGGAGCTCAGTTGGCGCTGCCTGCTGAGGAGGAGCGCCGCCGCCGCCGCCGCCGCGAGCTGGGAGCTCGATTGGCGCTGCCTGCGGGGTGGAGCGCCGCCGCCGCGAGCTGGGAGCTCGATTGGCGCTGCCTGCGGGGGAGGAGCGCCGCCGCCGCCGCCGCCGCGAGCTGGGAGCTGGATTGGCGCTGCCTGCGGGTGAGGAGCGCCGCCGCCGCCGCCGCGAGCTGGGAGCTCGATTGGCGCTGCCTGCGGGGTAGGAGCGCCGCCGCCGCCGCCGCCGCCGCGAGCTGGGAGCTCAGTTGGCGCTGCCTGCTGGGGAGGAGCGCCGCCGCCGCCGCCGCCGCGAGCTGGGAGCTCGATTGGCGCTGCCTGCGGGGGAGGAGCGCCGCCGCCGCCGCGAGCTGGGAGCTGGATTGGCGCTGCCTGCGGGGGAGGAGCGCCGCCGCCGCCGCCGCCGCGAGCTGGGAGCTGGATTGGCGCTGCCTGCGGGTGAGGAGCGTCGCCTCCGCCGCCGCCGCCGCCGCCGCCGCCGCCGCCGCCGTCGCCGTGAGTGAGGAAGCGCCTCGGTCAGGCCTGCTGAGGGTCCTCGCCGACGCCTGGGCTTACCCGCCGCCCCGCCAGCTCCGCTCGTTTCCCGTCCCCCGCGGCCCGGCGCGGGGCAGGCCTGCCGGGGCCATGGAGGACGAGGTGGTCCGCATTGCCCAGAAGATGGACAAGATGGTGCAGAAGAACGCGGTAAGCGCGGCGGGCGGCGCGGGCCGGAGGGAGGCTGGGCGGCGGGCGGGGGTCAGTCGGCCTGAGGGGTTTCCCGGCCCGCGGTGAGCGCGGCGGGTGCCGCGTGACGGCGGCGAGGCCCGCGCTCTGGGGAGGGGTTCCTGGGGAGGGGGGAGCTTCGTGTCCCGCGGCCGCGTCCCGGGCAGGGGTTCTGGGGGGCGTCCTGTCCCGCAGCCGCGTCCCGGGCAGGGGTTCTGGGGGGCGTCCTGTCCCGCAGCTGCGTCCCGGTCAGGGGTTCTGGGGGGCGTCCTGTCCCGCGGCCGCGTCCCGGGGAGGGGGTCCTGGGGGGGTACCGGGGAGGGCGTCCCGTCCCGCGGCCACCGGCGCTGGGACCCGCCCTGGGCGCCCGAGGCCCCTCGTGATTAGCGCAGCCCGGTAAACTCCATCGAGGCGTCCTCCTCATTATTTTAAACGTGATGGTGGTAAAGCCTCGCTGGTTTAGCTGAAGAGTGCAGAGAGCCCTCCCTGTTTGAAAGAATTCGTTGTCTTTCCCGAGCTCATTGGCCAGCAGCGAGAAAACAACATCAAACAGAGGTTTGTGATCAGTTTTAGACATGAAACTGTTCAAGCAAAACGTGAATTTCCTGGATCTTATTTTTGAGGAAGGCTGAACATTCCCTTGATTGTCTCAACTCTCCTGCATGTTTGCTTAGCAATTAAAAAAGGTGAACTATGCCAGTGTACTTGGCAAGTTGCTAAACTTTTTGGAAAAAGTGGATCTTGTTAGGCCGCGGAGTGCGGGGAGCTGTGTTTAAGGCACTGCCGCCGACGAGGCTGTGCTGCCGGCTGGATTTGGACACATGTCGTTGCTGGTCCTCTCAGTGGTTTACGGTTGCTACCGGTGGCGTTTTCTGTTACTGATAACGTGTGCACGTGAACGTGTTCTCTTGTGGTTTGTATGAGGTGCTCCAGTTTTTGCATTTCTGTCCACCTGTGTGGGTCACTCTCAGTCCCTTGCCTCCGAGTCGTCTATATTTTCAGCTAAACTTCTGAAATTCCAAGTCAAACGAATGTGAAGGAGAGAAGGGCTGCTCTGATTTGCACAGCACTTTGGAGTTACAAAGCGTTTGTGCAGAATTCTTTGGCGACTCACGACAGCTGTGTTGCATTCATTTTACAGAATAAGAAACTGAGTCAGACCAAGCAGTTCACCTCCTTAAATGAAGTGTGCGTTGTGGATTAAGCCAGGACCCGAGTTTCCTGCTGGGCAGCATGCAGAAGTAATGTTAAACACCGAATTCTTAAGACTTCAGACTTGGTGTGCGCCTCTTTTCCTTTAACAGGTGCATTGCCCGGCGTGTAATTTCATACCCTGTTAATCTGTCTTTGCAATTTTGGCTTTTTAAAGTACCTCCTGTTTGTTTTCTGTTCCAGACGTTGCCTGTGCCATTTATTTTTTCTGTTGATACAGGCCTTTCATTCCTCACTGCAAGTGATGAGTTCTGTATATTTGATTGGCTGAACGTTTCTGTTATTCTGTTTAAACTGGCAAGTTTTTTTTCTTTGCCTAGAGAACCCTAGACTCCCCTAGTAGAAGCTGGCTCCTAGGGAAAAAGGCCGTTTCTTGGGTAATTTTTTTCTCGAACTCAGGCTATAAAATGTGTACCTTTTAATCATCTAGTGCACTAGGTGTTTTTGTTTGTTTCCTTTCCTTGAAATAGACGTTTCCTAGAAATGAGGAATTCCTTAGTGAGCAAGTATGGAGAAGACCAGTTTGTATTTATCTGCAGTTCTCAAATTATAAACACATAATGCGTCAGCAGGAGAATGAGGATAAGCTCCACAGATAATCCTCAAGTCTCATTTTTCTTTTCAAATCTTATATTTCTAGTAGTACAGAACTTTACCAATATAAAAACTTGCCCCCCCCCCAAAAAAAAAGAACAGAACTGCAGGAAAGAGCAAAGAGCACTTAAAGTCTGTGTGTGTGTTTAATATATATATGTACATATACCCAGGTACATACACCTTTATATTTATATGTTGTTTTGTAAATAAATGACAATAATAATGTCTTGTGGAGATGTAGAACAGAAGTATACAACAAAAGCACAAACAGCAGGAGGGGGCAAATGGAGTTAAACTGTTAAACCTCCATGGGATGGTTCCATGGAGGAGGCAGAGAGGGGGATGGGATCCTCGAAGAGCTGCTGAAGACCTTGCATTTTTTGCAGATCTCTTTAGAATGCTACTTGTATATTATGCTCTCACTGAGTGCACCTGGCTGAGCTATGGCACATTAGCACGGTAAACATTTGTCAGATTTGCCCTAGTCAGAAAATTTTCTATACCTGCCATCCTGCTTGGCACTTAAAATAGTTTTTTTTTTTTAAGGTCTCTATGATATAGGGATGATGGGTGAAGAAGGTAGGCTGCAGGGTAATAATGTAGTATGTATGATCCCATTTTGATACAGTAAACAGAAAGTATTAAATGCATGCCTGTTTGTATGAGCAGTGAGTTTGCATGGTTATCTCAAGAGGGAGGGAATGGGACGGGTAGAGAAAGAGATTGACCACAGGCTATTGTTTTACTTGTTACAAGAGGCATGTGTTGCCTTCATTTCTGATTAAGCTTTTTGTTTACAGATTATTGTAGGTTTACATGCAGTTGTAAGAAATAATAGTGAGATAGGTCCTGTGTGTCCTTTACCCAGTTTTCCCCAATGGTAACATCTTACAGAACCATAGTATACTGTCACAACCTGGGTATTGCCATTGACACAGTCAAGATACAGAACATTTCCATCCCACAGGATCTCTCCTGATGCCATTTTATAGCCACTGCTGCTCCCCCACTCCCCACCAAATCATAATGATCTGATAGTGCAGTGGATAAAGTTGCACTAAAGTTTTTGTGCAGATGATCAAGGGAAAATAGCCCCTGGGGAAGATGGCCCATCTCCCAGTCCCCCGGCCCTATCTGTCCCTGGCAACCTGTCATTTCAAGAATGTTATGTGGGACTTCCCTGGTGGCGCAGCGGTTAAGAATCTGCCTGCCATTGCAGGGGACATGGGTTTGATCCCTTGTCCGGGAAGATCCCACATGCCGCGGAGCAACTAAGCCCATGCGCCACAATGACTGAGCCTGCGCTCTAGAGCCCGGGAGCCACAACTACTGAGCCCACGTGCCACAACTACTGAAGCCCGCGTGCCTAGAGCCCGTGCTCTGCAACAAGAGAAGCCACCGCAGCGAGAAGCCCGCGCACTGCAACAAAGAGTAGCCCCCGCTCGCCGCAACTAGAGAAAGCCCACACGCAGCAACGAAGACCCAACGCAGCCAAAAATAAAATAAATTAACTAATTAATTAAAAAAAAAGAATGCTATGTGAATAAAATCATATAGTGTGTAACCTTTTTTTTTTTTCTTAATTAAAAAAAAGTTTGTTTTTGGCTGCGCTGCCGGTTATGCGATCTTAGTTCCCCGACCAAGGATTGAACCCAGCCCAGGTAGTGAAAGTGCTGAGTGCTAAACACTGGCCCGCCAGGGAATTCCCAGTATGTAACCTTTTGGATTGGCCTTTTTCAATCAATGTAATTCCCTGGAGAGTCATCCAAATTGCATGAATCAATAGTGCTCCTTTTTTTAAAAAAATATATATATATATATTTATTTATTTATTTGGCTGTGCGGGTATATAGTTGCAGCATGCGGGATCTAGTTCCCTGACCAGGGATGGAACCTGGGCCCCCTGCATTGAGAGTGCAGAGTCTTAACCGCTGGAACACCAGAGAGGTCCCAGTGCCGCTTTCTTTTTAATTGCTGAGTAGTATTCCATGGTTTGGCTATACTTCAGTTTGTTTAATCACTTGCCCATTGAAGAACATCTGAGTTTTTTCCCATTTCTTGACTATTACTGAGAGAGATGCTGTGGACATTTGTGTACCTTTTTTTGTGCGAACATGCGTTCTCTGGGGTAAATGCCGTATGGTATGTGTTGCTTTTTTTTTTTTTTTTTTTTTTGGCTACGCTGTGCCACATGTGGGATCTTGGTTCCCCAATCAGGGATCGAGCCCGTGCCCCCTGCATTGGGAGCTTGGAGTCTTAACCACTGGACTGCCAGGGAAATTCCTGTATTGCTCCCCCTGCCCCACTTGATTGATTGATTGATTGATTGGTTGATTGGCTGTATTGGGTCTTAGTTGCGGCACGCGGGACCTTCGTTAAGGCATGTGGGATCTTTTTTGTCATTGCGGCGCACGGGCTCTTCGTTGCAGCATGAGAGCTTCTCTCTAGTTGTGGCGTGCGGGTTTTCTCTCTCTAGTTGTGGCGTGCAGTCTCCAGAGCGCGTGGGCTCTGTAGTTTGCTGCACGTGGGCTACCTCATTGAGGTGTGCGAGCTCAGTAGTTTGGCGCGAGGGCTTAGTTGCCCCGCGGCGTGTGGGATCTTAGTTCCCCGACCGGGAATCGAACCCGCGTCCCCTGCATTGCAGGGCGGATTCTTTACCACTGAACCACCAGGGAAGTCCCTGTATTGCTTTTTTAAATTAAAAAAAAAAAAAAAAGGAGAAGCAATTAGAGGTACAACAACTAATTATAAGATTGCCTCTCAAAGTACATATTCAAACCCTACATTCTTGGTGTACATAACTTCTTTATGTTGATTTCTGGTGTTTAGCTCTAGTAACAAGGCAATAATAATAACGCTGTAGTTTTCCTTGTTTCTTTCAACTGATGATCTGTGTATTTATTACAAAATAATTTTTTTTTTTTTTTTTACAAGTAATATTAACACTCACAAGCTACCAGGAGGCAAGTAATGGTTAGCGCTGGTGTGGTTAACTCCTTTATAGATAGGGAGGTTGAGGCATGGGTATTGTGGAATTTGCCATGTTTAGGCATGGGTATTGTGGAATGTGCCTAAGGTTATACTATAGCACTGTGTTCTGACTCAGATTCATTCAGATTTATTCCTTCTCTTTCTGTCTCCTGAATTAACTCTTTGTAATTTTGACCTAGGTGTGAGGACACGAAAAGGGTTTTTTCTGTATCTGACGTTTAGTGCTTGTTTTATAGAAGCAATATAGTATAGTTTTTAGAGTATGCACTTTAGCATGTGATTTTTTTTTTTTTTCTTAAGTCTTTAATGAATTTGTTACAATATTGCTTCTGTTTTATGTTTTGCACATGCCGGAAAGGTAATAGGCCTTGGCCCCTGGGCCTGGACTTCGTCTCTTGTGCTGTCTCCTGTCCCTGTTGCCGCCGCGCGCTGGCCCGTCCGCGCTGTGTCAGGGCGTATTGGTCGTCTCGCGGCTCAGTTCACAGTAGCTGAAAGGGACAGTGTGTTATGTTCTGATTTCTCCCCATCGTTTTCAAAGGGAGGCTCTGGCCATTGCTCCTCGGGTAAAATGCAGAGGGAGTGCTTTTTAAGATGGGACTGTCAGTGTTGGGGACACTCCTCAATTACCAAAACGGAATCCCCTTCAGTTCCTCCAGCTGTGTTGTTTTGGCACAGAAAATGTGAGTAATAGGAATTTGGAACTAAGTTGGAGTGAAAAAACGCACCGGTCCCGCCGAATTTTCCATCGAAACAGTTGATTTGTGTTGTCTCTAGGAATTCTAAAGGGCGTACCGTTGCTTCCTAACCGGTGTCATGTGGGAGATCTACCTCTGTACGTTCAAATGATTAATGTTGAGACTCTGCTCATGTGTGCAGTAAACCCTTTAATTCCCTAAGACCTTCCTTTCCTCCATCTCATACCCCATTAAGCCCGCTTCAGTTTATCTCCTGAATTTCTCTGGAATCTGTCAGCTCTTCCTCAACATCCTAATACTGAACTTGCCTGTCTGTTGCGATTAGGTCCTAACTAGTGTCCATATATCTTGTTTCCCTCCAATCCATTCTTCACACAAGAAACCTTCAAAGCAAGTTGGAACATTGCTCATAAACATCACTCACAAACATTGTTTTGAGAATAGAAAACACACACTGGTGGCCTTTAAGACTCTGCGTGCTCTAGAATCCTCTCTGTTTCTCTAGCCCCATCTTGTGCCACGTTTGCCCTCACTTTCTATGCTTCAGATACACTGAATTAACCTTAGTTCTCACTCATCTGACAGAAGTCAGTTGAGAAATTATTTTTCACTGTGATTCCTAGCATTAAGGAATTTGATGATCAGGTTTTGTATGAGGACTAAAACTAAACTGGGAAGTGGAAGAATTGCGTTTCAACTGTTTCAGTCAACACGCATGTATTAATGATACCTAAGTATTGAACACCGGGCTAGGTTTCATGAGGGATACAGAAGTTCTGGCCATCTCTGGTTTTGGGTATCCCTTATTTGTTGAGACCTTTGCGTTGTTTGGTTGCCTTTTGTCTGTTTTCCAGATGGGAAAACAGGAACAAGGGAAGTATAGGTTATTACTAGGTGGGGTTGAACAAGTGGAGCAGCAAACTGCAAAGCAGAAAGAAGAGGGACGTACTATAGAGGGATGTGATTTCCATTTTCAAGGCGCCTGCGTCCTGTGCAGGGAGACAGCCTAACATAAAATGTGCCTAACAAAAGATCTATTGACTTCTTACTAAAAATCTCCAGTTCATATAACCCAGGGGTTTATACCTTCTCCTTTAAAAGTTCTATTCCTGGGACTTCCCTGGTGGTCCAGTGGTGAAGACTCTGCGCTTCCAATGCAGCAGGCGTGGGTTCAATCCCTGGTTGGGGAGCTAAGATCCCACATGCTGCGCAGCCAAAGAAATTTTTTTCAAAAGTTATACTCCTGTGTTGTTGAATTTAGTGGTTTAGATTTTGTTTGAATGTTAAGAAGATTTCAGTTTATTTACCAGGAACAAACAAAACATAATGTAAAAATAGTTTCCCAGAAACGATTTCCATCGTTCTCTTCTTCCCTTTCTCCCGCAGACTGACTGGTGTTTCATCTTGACAAGTTCTCTGAAGTTCTCTGTCATTCCATAGGAAAGCGGTCTGGCTTGGAGGTTGCAATCCCAGGGAATTTTTCATCAGCGGGGAAGTCTCCATCACTACAGAGGAATCAAGGTTGAAGTCAGTCCCGGGTAAGTGAGATGCTCCCCCTAAACACCAACACAGCAGTCGTGTACCTTTCAAGGGGTTCAGGGGCAAGATGGGCAAGGCATTTCTACTAACTCTTCTTAAGGATCATGGACAGTGTGCCCTATGCTACGAGGTAAGCGGTGACTGTTGTAATTCTTACTGGTGATCATTTCATGTCACTGATCCTTGGCTCTCTTTGTATCTCATAGGACTGTTGTTAAGTCCAATACAAAATGAGTCTTCTTTTTAAAAAACTGAAATGTTTTACAAAGCCTAGCATTCTCATAGAGAGTCCTTTGAATTCTCCCCACTTTCCCGAGAGGCTAAGAACACTTCACACCATGAACTAGGAGAGGGGGTAGAGCCCTTTCTGATGAAATATAGAAACAAAGACAGAGTCTTAGCCTGCTTGCTCTCTGGACAGGATCTCGGACCACAAGGTCTTAAATCCTGGTATAAATGACGGAAGTGAGGACAGTTCAACTGGCACTCTCATAACAAGAGTTCTGAAACACCTTCCAAAGAGACTGTAGCAGTAGACGAGGGAAGGGAGTGCTACAGTGTGGTAGTACAGGGGGAATGCTCGGCTACAGCAGTGAAAAATGTGGTACCTATTGGTGTGCTCTCGGGGTTCTTGTACATGTAGCATAGATGACCTTTACAGTGTCCCTCCCACCTTCCCACCTGCATTAGGTGTTCTGTTTTTTTGTTTGTTTGTTTGTTTTTAATTTACGTTTATTGATTGATTGATTGATTGAACTTATTTATTCTACGTATTTATTTTTTTGGCTGCACTGGGTCCTCATTGGTGTGCACGGGCTTTCTCTAGTTGCGGCTAGCGGGGTCTACTCTTGGTTGCGGTGTGCGGGCTTCTCATCGCGGTGGCCTCTCTTGTTGCGGAGCATGGGCTGTAGGCGCGTGGGCTTCGGTAGTTGCGGCTCACGGGCTCTGGAATGCAGGCTCAGTCGTTGTGGCACATGCGCTTAGTTGCTGCACGGCATGTGGGATCTTCGCAGACCGGGGCTCGAAGCCGTGTCCCCTGCATTGGCAGGCGCCACCAGGGAAGCCCTAGCTGTTCTTACATAGAGTCTAAAAACAGAGAGCACTGAGAGAAGGTAGTGGTTATTAAAGGCTCAGGATCTAAATTCTACCTGTCTCTACACCCCTTCCGAGCTGTCGATTTGACCCCGTTTGTGAATGCCGACCTCATTCTTCAACTTGCTCTGCCGTTTGTATACTCACCTTGAAAACTTGTTTCTGTGATGCGTTGAGCAGACACAGGGTGGCAGATTGCAGAGGTGGAAGCTGGTGGTCGGATATTTGCGGGCTGAATCTCCTTCAGTCCCATTCCCATTTCTGGTTGCGCAGAGGCCCTACTTCCTGTGTATGACGCGGAGCCATAGGATTGCGGGCAGGAGCCAAGTTCTCCATACAGTGAAGACCCCAGTGTGCCTTGGTTATAGTAATATACCTGGCTTCCTTCCTGGTAGGGAAGTGACAGGCGGCTATGCCCCTGATTTGTTCGTGGGCCTCCTGATGCAGCAGTTCCCTTGGCTCTGGCCCTGTCGTCAGCTGCCCCTAGGAGGACTCTGAGCCCTAGCCACTTCTCTGGTAGATTTGCCTATTCCCCCACTATAATCACACCTGAATAAGGCAACTCAAACCTTTCAGAGATGTGTCGTGAACCTCTTGTTTTCTGAAATACCTATCTGGTGGTTGTGAGACTTAAGGCCAACCTCCCCGAGAGACTTTGTTTCTATTTCTCCTAGTAAACCTAGACTCATCTCCTGTCACCTTCAACTCTACTCCAATTGTGTTCTTTCAACCCAGACCCCTGACCCTGCTTTTTACTTCTGCCATTTCATCCTCACTCCTGCTTCCTTTCCTAAATCCATACGTCTCTTTTGGCCTTCCTAGCCCTGGGCCAAGTTCCTTCCTCTTTCCTCAGTTTTTACCCCTTTCCTTCATTCTCCCATCCAACTTTCAGGCCTTCCTTTCTCACGCCCCAGTTAGCAGCATCTCAGAATTCGAAAGGTTTATTACTCATCTATTAATTCTATTCCATTTACTTATTCGGTTCTATACCTATCTTACCTATGTATGGAAGAACCGCTGGTAGCCAAGGTGGCAGCAAGAATCCTAGCAGCTGTCACCTGACGTATCCGTAGTAGTCAGCAATTTCCATTTCTTTGTCCCTCTGGGTGAAAAATTGCAGCTTCCCCGAAGAGGTGTATCTGGCAGCATTCTCCCGTTGTTGTTGAGCCCGCCTCTTCATGGCCTCTCGCTCTGGCCTCTGCTCTTGTTCGATGGGCTTTGACATGACTGGCTCAGGCACGTTGGGTTCCCTCCATGGAACTCGTTGCTTGCTGAAGTCTTGGAGTAGAAGTTGGGTTTGGAGCTTGGGTGGGGACTGGCGCTTAGTCACAGCAGGGGGAACAGGCTCGCGCTGGAGAGAAGCGCCAGATGAAGTTTTGTAGGGTGCAGGCCTAGGAGCAGCAGGCTGAGGGACACGAGGCTGGGTATGGTTGGTCCAAGCCGGTTGGGTTGGGTTGGCCACAGTTGGCTGAGCTGGTTTGGCGGGACCTGGCAAAGAGGCAGGAGCTGGCTGGGATGAATTGACTGCAGCAGGTTGAGCTGAGTCAGTAGAACCAGGCTGGGCACGGTAAGCCACAGCAGGCCGATGTGAGGCCAGAGACTGTGGCCTCCGAGGAGCGGGTCGAGCTTGAGGCTTGTCCCAGGCAGAAAAAGGCAGAGGTATCAACTTGACCTTCCCAGGAGGAGGCCGCTCACACTGGGATGGAGATGGACACTCTGTTTCAGCACTGCTGTCTGGTTTCTGGGCTTGGACTTGCGTTTTCTCAGGCCTCTTACCCTCACGTGGGGTATGCCGCCGTGGCTGGATCGCTGGGGGTGGCTGGGGGTCTTTGGGGTTGCTTGAATTTCCCAAGAGCCGACAGGAAGAGAGCCCAGTTTTCGTCTCATTCTTCTTCCCCAGCGCATGAAGAACCTTCACAGACTCCAGCATGCGCACGCCAAGGGAGGTTCGAGGCTTTTGAAAGCTCTCTTGGCGAAGCTCAGTTTGGTGTTCCTTTCGCTTCGTGTTGGGGATTGCTGGCTTGTCTTCTGCCTTGACTTTGTTCCCTGACTGCTTGTTCTCTTCAGCCTTGTTTCTTCCTCTGGTCCTTTTGGTCTTTTCCTGCCCATGGCTCTCAGTTTTGCTGATCTTTCCGGATGCAGCTTTCTGAGGTTTGCCTTGAGAGTGCTTGGCCGTGTTCGCAGGAGCCCTGTCACTGACTGCAGCAGTGCATATAACCGCTTCTCCCCCTAACAGGCACTCTGGATCCTTTGGCTGGATTTTGGCCTTGGGAGCACCACCGATAGGCTCAGAGGCTTTCTGTTTGTTCTTCCTGGGTTGATCAGAGGGAACCTTTACGACACTTGGCTTTTCCTGCACCTGATTCACCTTAATGGCTCTGGTGTCTTCAGCTTTGATCACGTTGGGACCTTGGGATCGATCAAGATCTTTCCAAGAATTAAAGAGCTGGGGAAGGTGAATATCCTCCGCCAGTGTAGTAATGTCTGCAAGACCACTGCTAGGTTCAGTCCCATTTTCAAGTGTCCCTAGGTCCTGACGACTCAGGCTGTTCTCTCCCAGATCAGCATTTTCAGAACCAGGCTGCTCCTCTTGGCTGAGGGGATCGGTGCAGGCCAGCGGCTGGGGAATATCAGGGATTCCTAAAGGGAGTAGTGGAGGATCTTGGTTTTCTATTGGGATCTGGTAGGCCTCCAGAGGCTTTGACAGCTTGGTTTTGATATCCTCCACGTTCTTACTCTCTGTTTGTCCCTGGCTTGGAGCTGGAGGCAGGGCCAGGAGACGCCTGGCACTCTGGACTGGAGCTGTCACTGAAATGTCCCCAAGTTCAGATGGTGGGTTACTCTCAAGTATGTGACTGTTTCTGCTACTGCAGGACTTGGGGAGTTCTTGAGTTTGTGTCACACAAAACGTCTGGCTTGGAGGTTGCAATCCCAGGGAATTTTTCATCACCAGGGAAGTCTCCATCACTACAAAGGGATCAAGGGAGAAGTCAGTCCCTGGTAAATGAGATGCTCCCCCTAAACACCAACACAGCAGTCGTGTACCTTTCAAGGGGTTCAGGGGCAAGATGGGCAAGGCATTTCTACTAACTCTTCTTAAGGATCATGGACAGTGCCCTATGCTACGAGGTAAGCGGTGACTGTTGTAATGCTTAACTGGTGATCATTTCATGTCACTGATCCTTGGCTCTCTTTGTATCTCATAGGACTGTTGTAAGTCCAATACAAAATGAGTCTTCTTTTTAAACAACTGAAATGTTTTACAAAGCCTAGCATTCTCATATAGAGTCCTTTCAATTCTCCCCACTTTCCCGAGAGGCTAAGAACACTTCACACCATGAACTAGGAGAGGGGGTAGAGCCCTTTCTGATGAAATACAGAAACAAAGACAGAGTCTTAGCCTGCTTGCTCTCTGGACAGGATCTCGGACCACAAGGTCTTAAATCCTGGTATAAATGACGGAAGTGAGGACACTTCAACTGGCACTCTCATAACAAGAGTTCTGAGACACCTTCCAAAGAGACTGTAGCAGCAGACGAGGGAAGGGAGTGCTACAGTGTGGTACTACAGGGGGAATGCTCGGCTACAGCAGTGAAAAATGTGGTACCTATTGGTGTGCTCTCGGGGTTCTTGTACATGTAGCATAGATGACCTTTACAGTGTCCCTGCCACCTTCCCACCTGCATTAGGTGTTCTTTTTGTTTTTTTGTTTTTTTTAATTTACGTTTATTTATTGATTGATTGTTTGAACTTATTTATTCTACGTATTTATTTTTTTGGCTGCACAGGGTCTTCATTGCTGTGCACGGGCTTTCTCTAGTTGCGGCTAGCGGGGTCTACTCTTGGTTGCGCTGTGCGGGCTTCTCTTGTTGCGGAGCATGCGCTCTAGGCGCGTGGGCTTCGGTAGTTGCGGCTCACGGGCTCTAGAATGCAGGCTCAGTCGTCGTGGCACATGGGCTTAGTTGCTCCACGGCATGTGGGATCTTCCCAGACCAGGGCTCGAACCCGTGTCCCCCGCATTGCATTGGCAGGCGGATTCTTAACCACGGCGCCACCAGGGAAGCCCTAGGTGTTCTTATATAGAGTCTAAAAACAGAGGGCACTGAGCGAAGGTAGTGGTTACTAAAGGCTCAGGATCTAAATTCTACCTGTCTCTACACCCCTTCCCAGCTGTCGATTTGACCCCATTTGTGAATGCCGACCTCATTCTTCAACTTTCTCTGCCGTTTGTATACTCACCTTGAAAACTTGTTTCTGTGATGCGTTGAGCAGACACAGGGTGGCAGATTGCAGAGGTGGAAGCTGGTGGTCGGATATTTGTGGGCTGAATCTCCTTCAGTCCCATTCCCATTTCTGGTTGCGCAGAGGCCCTACTTCCTGTGTATGACGCGGAGCCATAGGATTGCGGGCAGGAGCCAAGTTCTCCATACAGTGAAGACCCCAGTGTGCCTTGGTTATAGTAATATACCTGGCTTCCTTCCTGGTAGGGAAGTGACAGGCGGCTATGCCCCTGATTTGGAATCTGAGATGGTGCTCCCTGAGCAAGCCTGGCAGAAAGTGATGGATATAGAGGGACCATGTTATTGGCGTCTGAAGTTTTATCATACTGGGCTGCCATAAACATGGAGGAAGCAGCTGGGTGCCGGTCAGTGAGTGCCAGAGTAAAGTCTCCGAGTGAAGAGGAGGAATTCTTTTCAGTGCTTCCTGTGATGTCCCACTCAAGAACACCTGGATAGGAAGGAGCTGAAGTGGAGATCTGGCTGTGGTCAGTAACTCCAGATAACATAGTCGTGCTGGAATGTTGGTAAAGGTAGGCACTACCCATGAGTGTCTGGAAAGAGGTACCGGTAGCCGATGCCGAACTGACGGCAGGGGCAGAGACTCTGGAGAAGTTGCAGACACTTCGTGTTAGGGAAGTTGCATTGCTCACCACAGGAAGAGAATGCTGCAGAGAATTTAGAGTTCCAAGTAGAGATGGATTTTGGAAATTTTCTGTAAGAACAAGAGGGTCATGAAAAACTCAGGGAGGTTGAGAAATTCTCACTACGTTTGAGGAACAGCATTATCTTAAGGTTCTTGCTCTCAGGACACCTCTACTATCGACCCTTCCTGAGAAACCCAAAATCAGACAGTTAATGATGGCTGTAAGGACTGAGCAGTTTTCCACTCTTCTGTATTAACTGCCTGTGCTCCCATCTTGGGCACAGATGGGCAGAAGAGCCAAGTGGTATGGTTCAGACATTGTTCTCTAGGCTGGAAGCAACCTTCTCCCTGCCCTGTCTTTCCCTTCAGCCTGCACTCGTATTGACTTCTATGCTATTTCCTAGACTGGAAGCATTTTAGAACTAGGAGGCCCTTAGAGAACTTTCTCTTTTTTCAGTCTCATTTCACGAGTAAGGAAACTGAGGCTCAGAGAGGTCGGGTTGACTTGTTCAGGTTCTCTCATTATGTTAGTGTCATTACCAGGTTTCAGAACCTAAGTATCCTGACTTCCTTGCCAGGACTCCACTCTGAGCATGATAGTGCCAGAAAGCAGGAGAAATAGAACTTATAATATAAGCATTTTTTTTGTCCATTAGAAAACAGTACGGCCATTACCATTGTCATCTTCAGTGTCTCCCTTTGCTTGTGCAGTTCCCACGCTATTACCTAGAGTTGACGTTTAGCTCAGTCCAACTGGTGAACTGAAAGAGTCATTTTTGCCCTCTTCAAGCCTGGTTTCTCATCCTACCTCAAAATGATTACCCGAAAGTGGATTTCTTAAGTGCTTTTGGAAAGAGAAAAGTTATCTGATTACTTCAGATTACTCATCTATAAAGTGGTTATAACACCACCACCAATAATAATAGCAGTAATAATTAATAGATGAATAAGCTGATCTATTGCGTATGATTTATATGGAGGAAGATACAATAAGTTCTAGAAAGACAAAGAAAAATCATGAAAAACATGTTACGTAACGAAAAAGAAATCCATAGATATTAATGAAAACTGGGGTATGTGGGCAAGTATCAAAGCCTAATGAATTTACTAACAAATGACATTCTGTACCATACATGCAATATTATGAAAGTGAATTTTGCCCACTCTATTTTAGTGAATACTATTAACCAAAAAACACGATGGAGGTGATAGAGGTGAATGAATTCCTAGCCAATGCATACAGACAGAGACGATAAATCAGTAAAAAATGCATAACAAGCAACAGAATGCAACAAATGTGAATGTATAGGTAGCCACAACATATGTAGACAAGTATTTCAATGAAAACCGGTACAAAGCAGACAGCAAAATAGTAAGTGTAAAAGAGTTTCATTATTGTGCTCATTCATATTTTTACCCAGCAAGTAACAGGTATTAAGCCTAGGAGAAATATATCTTTCCATGAATATAACTCATATAATAAGCAGAAAGGAAGCTTAAAAAGTATCAAGAAGGTTTTTGTATTTATCCTAGAACTTAGAATCATCTTCCACATCCAAGAAGATGACATCCCAAGACCTCAAAAAACCATCATCCCTAGAATCCAATTAAAAAAGATTTTCAAATGTAAGAAAATCCAAAGGACTCCACAACATTGTTTTAGATAAATGTGGATGTTTGTGTTTTCTTTTTTTCTTTTGCCGCGCCGCGTGGCCCTGGCCGTGAAAGCACCGAGTCCTAAGCGCTGGACCGCCAGGGAATTCCCTAAATGGGGAATTAGAGATGTGGGGCTTGACTTTTTCTTTTTCTTCTCCGGTAGCTAAGATCTACAAGCGAACGATGGCTGTTGATCAATGTGCTCTCTGTGTTAGGAAGGAAATAACTGTAAAAATGAAAAGCAACCTTGCCTTAGAAGCTACATATCACACAAAGGAAATAGTCCTTCTGATTCAATGTAGAAGATATCATTTAAAATGTTTAATTGGTCAAATGTCTACCTAGTTTAAAAATTAGAAAGAATAGAACACTGCAAAGCAGCCCCCTAGATAACCACTTTGGTTTCTGGTTTCTAGGAAGCATCATTTCTAAAACATACTTCTAAAATGTTTCTATTCCAAACTGTCAAGTGCCAGCTGTATTCAGAGAGGCAATAAAAGAAAGAAAACGGAGTATGACTTTTCTGATAGGCTGCCTTTCCTGGTGATCCCCTGTTCTGGCCTTACTTTCCTTCTTAGTCTGTTAATGTAAGGATTTGCTACCATCAGCTTTGTTTTGCCCTGCTCTGAGCAGATTTCCCTCTGTGCTGTTTCTGCTTTAATTTAAAATCTTTGGCTCCCGTCAACATTCCATGGCAAACTGCCTCTTTCTTGAGAGCTCCTCTATGCTTTCCCTCTTCATTCTTATATTTTTTTCCCATCTCTTGGTTCCTGTTGGCCTGTGCTAATGAAAACAATCCTAAACTTGCTTACGTTTGACTCTGTGCCTCCCTATATAGCCCAGTACTCTCCATCCTCTCTCCCTATTCTCTCTTTTCAACTAGTCGAAATACTAGTGGAGGGAGACCATTGGAGATGAAACATCTTGGTATATATCGCTAGTTTTCTGTGTCACCTGGCTTTTCTATGTTTCTGTTGAAACACTCTTTTGAGAAGTCTCTGATTTCATTTTCTACATGGGTACCCTTTAAGGCTCAATATTGGAAAAGAAGGGGATCAGAGTGATCAACCCAATGTGGTATCCTAACGTAACAGATAAGGAAAGCAGCAGGCTTTGTGAGGCAGTCAGTGATTTGTCCAAAGTCACACAGACAGTAAACGTCAAAGTCAAAACTGAAATTAGGTCTCCAGACTTGTAGTTCAATACTTTCCCTCATTATTCCACGCTATTTTGAATCTCCTCCTCAATTTAGGGGCAAAAGAAATCGAACGCAAAACTTTCCAAAGTTTCTTTTCTTACCTGACATGGTCAGAGAAGAGGAGACATCAACTGCAGGTACAAGGGATGAGGAGACAACACTAGAGGATGTCTGAGTGGCTGCAGCTGAACGGCGCACGTGTCCAGTACAAAGGTCACTGGTTACTGGTCCAAACGGCTCCACGGAAACCCCAAGACCTCTACCAAGTGGTAGTAGGTTTGGTAGGAGAGTGATGTCACAAAGCAGGCAGTTGAAAGGTATGAGCTAGCCAATAGGGAGGTCCGATCCCCAACAGGAGGGCGGGCTTGGGTGAAGAGAGCGTAGGAGAGCTAAAACAACCCCTCAATTTCTGAGCTCTGGGGAGGAAATCCTAGAAGACAGATTTACCTCCCCCAGGCTCTTCCATTAGGGAAATCATTGCAACATTTCTTACAGACGTTCATTAATATAATTAACTAACAGTTACTTATATTCTACAGAGTATTCTATTTTATGTATCATATACTTAGAGCTATATAGATCTTATTTAACTAGTATCCTTAGGAAGGAAAGAGCCATGTAGTTTGAACTATTACAGTTGTAACTTGGTTAAAGAGCAGGGTGAAGTTTGTTGAGTGTACCCTGTGGAGAATGTTGTGGTCCAAGGCTCTTCTCTTTTAGTTTCTTCTCCTTGACTCCTACCTTCCTTGGGCTGGGCTAGGCTGGGGGCCAGGTTGGACTTGCGACTTAACATTTCTCTTCCGCTTTCTTTTTTTTTTTTTTTCTTCCATTATGGGCATTGCTTCTAGGACAAGCCTTGGTCTTGCATTGGATGTTCCTTCCTGTCAACTTCCAGCAGCAGGAGTCTTCTTTTCAGTGCTTGATGCTTCACGAAATAGACTCTGCCCATTGGCAGCAAATACCAGAGAGCTAGGAGACAGAGCTGGTTGCAGACCTTTCCTCTTCCAGCCTTTGGTTGCAATTGTTTTGCCCATGATTTGCTAGCTCTAGTTCCTTGGGCCACACAGGTATCCTGCCATCCAGCTCTTTTTATATGTGAGAGACATTCTGAACACTGTCCCTCTTTCTTTGCACAGAAGTATATACAGTGTGGCAGTTACCGTAATCTCCTCCCCCTTGCAAACAGCCCCTCTAGAATCTCGGACCTCTAGGACTCTCTGTCTTGCATGCTTGGGTGCAAGGCCAAGCACAATGAGGTGGAGAATAATTAGAGAAAGAGGAGGACATTGGTGGAGAACTGGGAGCAGGTAAGGTGAAAGGGCACCGGAGAAAAGAGATGCATGTAGGTTTTTTGGTTTCTGTGGGAAACAAGTTGACACACTTGGGCCTCATTTTGTATTAACAGAACAGAGAGTTGTAGATATAAGTAGCTAGATCGTGCAGCAACTGCCATGAAGTCTGTACACTGAAGAGAACAGTCTCACATCTAGTTTTCATTTTGTTTTATGTCATATTACCTTATTTATAGCATTCACTGGTATGTTTGTAGAACGCAGATGTTTTCAAATGCTCTGGTTTTGTCTACATGGTTATTTCCTTGTCCTATTTGTAAGGAATCCAACATTGTAAGACATATTGCATGTTTTTCTCTTGACGATTGTTTACCTTGAAGCGTCATGAGCTAACTTGAGCTGTTGGATTTTGTGGAGAAACTTTAAAAAGGGTCTGTGAAAAAGGCATTGTGGTGAGTCGCATTATGCACCCGAGCGTAAGGAGCAGATATCTGCCACCAGCCCAGCTTGGCCTGGAATGCCTCTGTGTTAGTTCCCCTGGTTAGTGCTTTTCTCCCTAACCACTCTTGTGACTGTGATAATGTGAGTTAAGGGCTGAGTTGCTAGTGATTTATGTGTGAGGTAGGCTGGTTTGAGGGAGGAAATCTATGGACCTAGTCATTTTCCTTGGTGGTAAGCTTTCAGGGGTGCAAAGATCGATCTTCCTGGGGACTTTTCTGGTACCAGGAAGATATCGCATAGATGGGACCTCCAAAGACACACATTTAATTTTTAGGCCTGTTGTTCCTATTATGAGATGTGAGTTTCTTCACTGATGGGGATGCTGCTTATCTGAGAAGAAACTGTGAAAGGTGGTGTAGTATAGAGGTGTGGCTTAAGCTTTTAAGTTTTCTTCAAGGTTTTTCCCCTAAGCTTCATACTTCAGACGGCCTACTTACATGAGACTAGTATGTGATGTCAGGCTAACAACTTCCTAAATACCTGCAAGCCAGATCAGTGTCTCTTTTCTCTATATTCCCATGGAAATCAAGGGTCCCGCCGAATTTTCCATCGAAACAGTTGATTTGTGCTGTCTCTAGGAATTCTAAAGGGCGTACCGTTGCTTCCTAACCGGTGTCATTTGGGAGATCCCCCTCTGTACGTTCAAATGATTAATTTTGAGACTCTGCTCATGTGTGCAGTAAACCCTTTAATTCCCTAAGACCTTCCTTTCCTCCATCTCATACCCCATGATGCCCGCCTCAGTTTATCTCCTGAATTTCTTTGGAATCTGTCAGCTCTCCCTCAACATCCTAATACTGAACTTGCCTGTCTGTTGCGATTAGGTCCTAACTAGTGTCCATATATCTTGTTTCCCTCCAATCCATTCTTCACACAAGAAAGCTTCAAAGCAAGTTGGAACATTGCTCATAAACATCGCTCACAAACATTGTTTTGAGAATAGAAAACACACTGGTGGCCTTTAAGACTCTGCGTGCTCTAGAATCCTCTCTGCTTCTCTAGCCCCATCTTGTGCCACGTTTGCCCTCACTTTCTATGCTTCAGATACACTGAATTAACCTTAGTTCTCACTCATCTGACAAGTCAGTTGAGAAATTATTTTTCACTGTGATTCCTAGCATTAAGGAATTTGATGATCAGGTTTTGTATGAGGACTAAAACTAAACTGGGAAGTGGAAGAATTGCGTTTCAACTGTTTCAGTCAACACGCATGTATTAATGATACCTAAGTATTGAACACCGGGCTAGGTTTCATGAGGGATACAGAAGTTCTGGCCATCTCTGGTTTTGGGTATCCCTTATTTGTTGAGACCTTTGCGTTGTTTGGTTGCCTTTTGTCTGTTTTCCAGATGGGAAAACAGGAACAAGGGAAGTATAGGTTATTACTAGGTGGGGTTGAACAAGTGGAGCAGCAAACTGCAAAGCAGAAAGAAGAGGGACGTACTATAGAGGGATGTGATTTCCATTTTCAAGGCGCCTGCGTCCTGTGCAGGGAGACAGCCTAACATAAAATGTGCCTAACAAAAGATCTATTGACTTCTTACTAAAAATCTCCAGTTCATATAACCCAGGGGTTTATACCTTCTCCTTTAAAAGTTCTATTCCTGGGACTTCCCTGGTGGTCCAGTGGTGAAGACTCTGCGCTTCCAATGCAGCAGGCGTGGGTTCAATCCCTGGTTGGGGAGCTAAGATCCCACATGCTGCGCAGCCAAAGAAATTTTTTTCAAAAGTTATACTCCTGTGTTGTTGAATTTAGTGGTTTAGATTTTGTTTGAATGTTAAGAAGATTTCAGTTTATTTACCAGGAACAAACAAAACATAATGTAAAAATAGTTTCCCAGAAACGATTTCCATCGTTCTCTTCTTCCCTTTCTCCCGCAGACTGACTGGTGTTTCATCTTGACAAGTTCTCTGAAGTTCTCTGTCATTCCATAGGAAAGCGGTCTGGCTTGGAGGTTGCAATCCCAGGGAATTTTTCATCAGCGGGGAAGTCTCCATCACTACAGAGGAATCAAGGTTGAAGTCAGTCCCGGGTAAGTGAGATGCTCCCCCTAAACACCAACACAGCAGTCGTGTACCTTTCAAGGGGTTCAGGGGCAAGATGGGCAAGGCATTTCTACTAACTCTTCTTAAGGATCATGGACAGTGTGCCCTATGCTACGAGGTAAGCGGTGACTGTTGTAATTCTTACTGGTGATCATTTCATGTCACTGATCCTTGGCTCTCTTTGTATCTCATAGGACTGTTGTAAGTCCAATACAAAATGAGTCTTCTTTTTAAAAAACTGAAATGTTTTACAAAGCCTAGCATTCTCATAGAGAGTCCTTTAAATTCTCCCCACTTTCCCGAGAGGCTAAGAACACTTCACACCATGAACTAGGAGAGGGGGTAGAGCCCTTTCTGATGAAATATAGAAACAAAGACAGAGTCTTAGCCTGCTTGCTCTCTGGACAGGATCTCGGACCACAAGGTCTTAAATCCTGGTATAAATGACGGAAGTGAGGACAGTTCAACTGGCACTCTCATAACAAGAGTTCTGAAACACCTTCCAAAGAGACTGTAGCAGTAGACGAGGGAAGGGAGTGCTACAGTGTGGTAGTACAGGGGGAATGCTCGGCTACAGCAGTGAAAAATGTGGTACCTATTGGTGTGCTCTTGGGGTTCTTGTACATGTAGCATAGATGACCTTTACAGTGTCCCTCCCACCTTCCCACCTGCATTAGGTGTTCTGTTTTTTTGTTTGTTTGTTTGTTTTTAATTTACGTTTATTGATTGATTGATTGATTGAACTTATTTATTCTACGTATTTATTTTTTTGGCTGCACTGGGTCCTCATTGGTGTGCACGGGCTTTCTCTAGTTGCGGCTAGCGGGGTCTACTATTGGTTGCGGTGTGCGGGCTTCTCATCGCGGTGGCCTCTCTTGTTGCGGAGCATGGGCTGTAGGCGCGTGGGCTTCGGTAGTTGCGGCTCACGGGCTCTGGAATGCAGGCTCAGTCGTTGTGGCACATGCGCTTAGTTGCTGCACGGCATGTGGGATCTTCGCAGACCGGGGCTCGAAGCCGTGTCCCCTGCATTGGCAGGCGCCACCAGGGAAGCCCTAGCTGTTCTTATATAGAGTCTAAAAACAGAGAGCACTGAGAGAAGGTAGTGGTTATTAAAGGCTCAGGATCTAAATTCTACCTGTCTCTACACCCCTTCCCAGCTGTCGATTTGACCCCGTTTGTGAATGCCGACCTCATTCTTCAACTTTCTCTGCCGTTTGTATACTCACCTTGAAAACTTGTTTCTGTGATGCGTTGAGCAGACACAGGGTGGCAGATTGCAGAGGTGGAAGCTGGTGGTCGGATATTTGTGGGCTGAATCTCCTTCAGTCCCATTCCCATTTCTGGTTGCGCAGAGGCCCTACTTCCTGTGTATGACGCGGAGCCATAGGATTGCGGGCAGGAGCCAAGTTCTCCATACAGTGAAGACCCCAGTGTGCCTTGGTTATAGTAATATACCTGGCTTCCTTCCTGGTAGGGAAGTGACAGGCGGCTATGCCCCTGATTTGTTCGTGGGCCTCCTGATACAGCAGTTCCCTTGGCTCTGGCCCTGTCGTCAGCTGCCCCTAGGAGGACTCTGAGCCCTAGCCACTTCTCTGGTAGATTTGCCTATTCCCCCACTATAATCACACCTGAATAAGGCAACTCAAACCTTTCAGAGATGTGTCGTGAACCTCTTGTTTTCTGAAATACCTATCTGGTGGTTGTGAGACTTAAGGCCAACCTCCCCGAGAGACTTTGTTTCTATTTCTCCTAGTAAACCTAGACTCATCTCCTGTCACCTTCAACTCTACTCCAATTGTGTTCTTTCAACCCAGACCCCTGACCCTGCTTTTTACTTCTGCCATTTCATCCTCACTCCTGCTTCCTTTCCTAAATCCATACGTCTCTTTTGGCCTTCCTAGCCCTGGGCCAAGTTCCTTCCTCTTTCCTCAGTTTTTACCCCTTTCCTTCATTCTCCCATCCAACTTTCAGGCCTTCCTTTCTCACGCTCCAGTTAGCAGCATCTCAAAATTCGAAAGGTTTATTACTCATCTATTAATTCTATTCCATTTACTTATTCGGTTCTATACCTATCTTACCTATGTATGGAAGAACCGCTGGTAGCCAAGGTGGCAGCAAGAATCCTAGCAGCTGTCACCTGACGTATCCGTAGTAGTCAGCAATTTCCATTTCTTTGTCCCTCTGGGTGAAAAATTGCAGCTTCCCCGAAGAGGTGTATCTGGCAGCATTCTCCCGTTGTTGTTGAGCCCGCCTCTTCATGGCCTCTCGCTCTGGCCTCTGCTCTTGTTCGATGGGCTTTGACATGACTGGCTCAGGCACGTTGGGTTCCCTCCATGGAACTCGTTGCTTGCTGAAGTCTTGGAGTAGAAGTTGGGTTTGGAGCTTGGGTGGGGACTGGCGCTTAGTCACAGCAGGGGGAACAGGCTCGCGCTGGAGAGAAGCGCCAGATGAAGTTTTGTAGGGTGCAGGCCTAGGAGTAGCAGGCTGAGGGACACGAGGCTGGGTATGGTTGGTCCAAGCCGGTTGGGTTGGGTTGGCCACAGTTGGCTGAGCTGGTTTGGCGGGACCTGGCAAAGAGGCAGGAGCTGGCTGGGATGAATTGACTGCAGCAGGTTGAGCTGAGTCAGTAGAACCAGGCTGGGCACGGTAAGCCACAGCAGGCCGATGTGAGGCCAGAGACTGTGGCCTCCGAGGAGCGGGTCGAGCTTGAGGCTTGTCCCAGGCAGAAAAAGGCAGAGGTATCAACTTGACCTTCCCAGGAGGAGGCCGCTCACACTGGGATGGAGATGGACACTCTGTTTCAGCACTGCTGTCTGGTTTCTGGGCTTGGACTTGCGTTTTCTCAGGCCTCTTACCCTCACGTGGGGTATGCCGCCGTGGCTGGATCGCTGGGGGTGGCTGGGGGTCTTTGGGGTTGCTTGAATTTCCCAAGAGCCGACAGGAAGAGAGCCCAGTTTTCGTCTCATTCTTCTTCCCCAGCGCATGAAGAACCTTCACAGACTCCAGCATGCGCACGCCAAGGGAGGTTCGAGGCTTTTGAAAGCTCTCTTGGCGAAGCTCAGTTTGGTGTTCCTTTCGCTTCGTGTTGGGGATTGCTGGCTTGTCTTCTGCCTTGACTTTGTTCCCTGACTGCTTGTTCTCTTCAGCCTTGTTTCTTCCTCTGGTCCTTTTGGTCTTTTCCTGCCCATGGCTCTCAGTTTTGCTGATCTTTCCGGATGCAGCTTTCTGAGGTTTGCCTTGAGAGTGCTTGGCCGTGTTCGCAGGAGCCCTGTCACTGACTGCAGCAGTGCATATAACCGCTTCTCCCCCTAACAGGCACTCTGGATCCTTTGGCTGGATTTTGGCCTTGGGAGCACCACCGATAGGCTCAGAGGCTTTCTGTTTGTTCTTCCTGGGTTGATCAGAGGGAACCTTTACGACACTTGGCTTTTCCTGCACCTGATTCACCTTAATGGCTCTGGTGTCTTCAGCTTTGATCACGTTGGGACCTTGGGATCGATCAAGATCTTTCCAAGAATTAAAGAGCTGGGGAAGGTGAATATCCTCCGCCAGTGTAGTAATGTCTGCAAGACCACTGCTAGGTTCAGTCCCATTTTCAAGTGTCCCTAGGTCCTGACGACTCAGGCTGTTCTCTCCCAGATCAGCATTTTCAGAACCAGGCTGCTCCTCTTGGCTGAGGGGATCGGTGCAGGCCAGCGGCTGGGGAATATCAGGGATTCCTAAAGGGAGTAGTGGAGGATCTTGGTTTTCTATTGGGATCTGGTAGGCCTCCAGAGGCTTTGACAGCTTGGTTTTGATATCCTCCACGTTCTTACTCTCTGTTTGTCCCTGGCTTGGAGCTGGAGGCAGGGCCAGGAGACGCCTGGCACTCTGGACTGGAGCTGTCACTGAAATGTCCCCAAGTTCAGATGGTGGGTTACTCTCAAGTATGTGACTGTTTCTGCTACTGCAGGACTTGGGGAGTTCTTGAGTTTGTGTCACACAAAACGTCTGGCTTGGAGGTTGCAATCCCAGGGAATTTTTCATCACCAGGGAAGTCTCCATCACTACAAAGGGATCAAGGGAGAAGTCAGTCCCTGGTAAATGAGATGCTCCCCCTAAACACCAACACAGCAGTCATGTACCTTTCAAGGGGTTCAGGGGCAAGATGGGCAAGGCATTTCTACTAACTCTTCTTAAGGATCATGGACAGTGCCCTATGCTACGAGGTAAGCGGTGACTGTTGTAATGCTTAACTGGTGATCATTTCATGTCACTGATCCTTGGCTCTCTTTGTATCTCATAGGACTGTTGTAAGTCCAATACAAAATGAGTCTTCTTTTTAAACAACTGAAATGTTTTACAAAGCCTAGCATTCTCATATAGAGTCCTTTCAATTCTCCCCACTTTCCCGAGAGGCTAAGAACACTTCACACCATGAACTAGGAGAGGGGGTAGAGCCCTTTCTGATGAAATACAGAAACAAAGACAGAGTCTTAGCCTGCTTGCTCTCTGGACAGGATCTCGGACCACAAGGTCTTAAATCCTGGTATAAATGACGGAAGTGAGGACACTTCAACTGGCACTCTCATAACAAGAGTTCTGAGACACCTTCCAAAGAGACTGTAGCAGTAGACGAGGGAAGGGAGTGCTACAGTGTGGTAGTACAGGGGGAATGCTCGGCTACAGCAGTGAAAAATGTGGTACCTATTGGTGTGCTCTCGGGGTTCTTGTACATGTAGCATAGATGACCTTTACAGTGTCCCTGCCACCTTCCCACCTGCATTAGGTGTTCTTTTTGTTTTTTTGTTTTTTTGTTTTTTTTTAATTTACGTTTATTTATTGATTGATTGTTTGAACTTATTTATTCTACGTATTTATTTTTTTGGCTGCACAGGGTCTTCATTGCTGTGCACGGGCTTTCTCTAGTTGCGGCTAGCGGGGTCTACTCTTGGTTGCGGTGTGCGGGTTTCTCTTGTTGCGGAGCATGCGCTCTAGGCGCGTGGGCTTCGGTAGTTGCGGCTCACGGGCTCTAGAATGCAGGCTCAGTCGTTGTGGCACATGGGCTTAGTTGCTCCACGGCATGTGGGATCTTCCCAGACCAGGGCTCGAACCCGTGTCCCCCGCATTGCATTGGCGGGCGGATTCTTAACCACGGCGCCACCAGGGAAGCCCTAGGTGTTCTTACATAGAGTCTAAAAACAGAGGGCACTGAGCGAAGGTAGTGGTTACTAAAGGCTCAGGATCTAAATTCTACCTGTCTCTACACCCCTTCCCAGCTGTCGATTTGACCCCATTTGTGAATGCCGACCTCATTCTTCAGCTTTCTCTGCCGTTTGTATACTCACCTTGAAAACTTGTTTCTGTGATGCGTTGAGCAGACACAGGGTGGCAGATTGCAGAGGTGGAAGCTGGTGGTCGGATATTTGTGGGCTGAATCTCCTTCAGTCCCATTCCCATTTCTGGTTGCGCAGAGGCCCTACTTCCTGTGTATGACGCGGAGCCATAGGATTGCGGGCAGGAGCCAAGTTCTCCATACAGTGAAGACCCCAGTGTGCCTTGGTTATAGTAATATACCTGGCTTCCTTCCTGGTAGGGAAGTGACAGGCGGCTATGCCCCTGATTTGGAATCTGAGATGGTGCTCCCTGAGCAAGCCTGGCAGAAAGTGATGGATATAGAGGGACCATGTTATTGGCGTCTGAAGTTTTATCATACTGGGCTGCCATAAACATGGAGGAAGCAGCTGGGTGCCGGTCAGTGAGTGCCAGAGTAAAGTCTCCGAGTGAAGAGGAATTCTTTTCAGTGCTTCCTGTGATGTCCCACTCAAGAACACCTGGATAGGAAGGAGCTGAAGTGGAGATCTGGCTGTGGTCAGTAACTCCAGATAACATAGTCGTGCTGGAATGTTGGTAAAGGTAGGCACTACCCATGAGTGTCTGGAAAGAGGTACCGGTAGCCGATGCCGAACTGACGGCAGGGGCAGAGACTCTGGAGAAGTTGCAGACACTTCGTGTTAGGGAAGTTGCATTGCTCACCACAGGAAGAGAATGCTGCAGAGAATTTAGAGTTCCAAGTAGAGATGGATTTTGGAAATTTTCTGTAAGAACAAGAGGGTCATGAAAAACTCAGGGAGGTTGAGAAATTCTCACTACGTTTGAGGAACAGCATTATCTTAAGGTTCTTGCTCTCAGGACACCTCTACTATCGACCCTTCCTGAGAAACCCAAAATCAGACAGTTAATGATGGCTGTAAGGACTGAGCAGTTTTCCACTCTTCTGTATTAACTGCCTGTGCTCCCATCTTGGGCACAGATGGGCAGAAGAGCCAAGTGGTATGGTTCAGACATTGTTCTCTAGGCTGGAAGCAACCTTCTCCCTGCCCTGTCTTTCCCTTCAGCCTGCACTCGTATTGACTTCTATGCTATTTCCTAGACTGGAAGCATTTTAGAACTAGGAGGCCCTTAGAGAACTTTCTCTTTTTTCAGTCTCATTTCACAAGTAAGGAAACTGAGGCTCAGAGAGGTCGGGTTGACTTGTTCAAGTTCTCTCATTATGTTAGTGTCATTACCAGGTTTCAGAACCTAAGTATCCTGACTTCCTTGCCAGGACTCCACTCTGAGCATGATAGTGCCAGAAAGCAGGAGAAATAGAACTTATAATATAAGCATTTTTTTTGTCCATTAGAAAACAGTACGGCCATTACCATTGTCATCTTCAGTGTCTCCCTTTGCTTGTGCAGTTCCCACGCTATTACCTAGAGTTGACGTATAGCTCAGTCCAACTGGTGAACTGAAAGAGTCATTTTTGCCCTCTTCAAGCCTGGTTTCTCATCCTACCTCAAAATGATTACCCGAAAGTGGATTTCTTAAGTGCTTTTGGAAAGAGAAAAGTTATCTGATTACTTCAGATTACTCATCTATAAAGTGGTTATAACACCACCACCAATAATAATAGCAGTAATAATTAATAGATGAATAAGCTGATCTATTGCGTATGATTTATATGGAGGAAGATACAATAAGTTCTAGAAAGACAAAGAAAAATCATGAAAAACATGTTACGTAACGAAAAAGAAATCCATAGATATTAATGAAAACTGGGGTATGTGGGCAAGTATCAAAGCCTAATGAATTTACTAACAAATGACATTCTGTACCATACATGCAATATTATGAAAGTGAATTTTGCCCACTCTATTTTAGTGAATACTATTAACCAAAAAACACGATGGAGGTGATAGAGGTGAATGAATTCCTAGCCAATGCATACAGACAGAGACGATAAATCAGTAAAAAATGCACAACAAGCAACAGAATGCAACAAATGTGAATGTATAGGTAGCCACAACATATATAGACAAGTATTTCAATGAAAACCGGTACAAAGCAGACAGCAAAATAGTAAGTGTAAAAGAGTTTCATTATTGTGCTCATTCATATTTTTACCCAGCAAGTAACAGGTATTAAGCCTAGGAGAAATATATCTTTCCATGAATATAACTCATATAATAAGCAGAAAGGAAGCTTAAAAAGTATCAAGAAGGTTTTTGTATTTATCCTAGAACTTAGAATCATCTTCCACATCCAAGAAGATGACATCCCAAGACCTCAAAAAACCATCATCCCTAGAATCCAATTAAAAAAGATTTTCAAATGTAAGAAAATCCAAAGGACTCCACAACATTGTTTTAGATAAATGTGGATGTTTGTGTTTTCTTTTTTTCTTTTGCCGTGCCGCGTGGCCCTGGCCGTGAAAGCACCGAGTCCTAAAGCGCTGGACCGCCAGGGAATTCCCTAAATGGGGAATTAGAGATGTGGGGCTTGACTTTTTCTTTTTCTTCTCCGGTAGCTAAGATCTACAAGCGAACGATGGCTGTTGATCAATGTGCTCTCTGTGTTAGGAAGGAAATAACTGTAAAAATGAAAAGCAACCTTGCCTTAGAAGCTACATATCACACAAAGGAAATAGTCCTTCTGATTCAATGTAGAAGATATCATTTAAAATGTTTAATTGGTCAAATGTCTACCTAGTTTAAAAATTAGAAAGAATAGAACACTGAAAAGCAGCCCCCTAGATAACCACTTTGGTTTCTGGTTTCTAGGAAGCATCATTTCTAAAACATACTTCTAAAATGTTTCTATTCCAAACTGTCAAGTGCCAGCTGTATTCAGAGAGGCAATAAAAGAAAGAAAACGGAGTATGACTTTTCTGATAGGCTGCCCTTCCTGGTGATCCCCTGTTCTGGCCTTACTTTCCTTCTTAGTCTGTTAATGTAAGGATTTGCTACCATCAGCTTTGTTTTGCCCTGCTCTGAGCAGATTTCCCTCTGTGCTGTTTCTGCTTTAATTTAAAATCTTTGGCTCCCATCAACATTCCATGGCAAACTGCCTCTTTCTTGAGAGCTCCTCTATGCTTTCCCTCTTCATTCTTATATTTTTTTCCCATCTCTTGGTTCCTGTTGGCCTGTGCTAATGAAAACAATCCTAAACTTGCTTACGTTTGACTCTGTGCCTCCCTATATAGCCCAGTACTCTCCATCCTCTCTCCCTATTCTCTCTTTTCAACTAGTCGAAATACTAGTGGAGGGAGACCATTGGAGATGAAACATCTTGGTATATATCGCTAGTTTTCTGTGTCACCTGGCTTTTCTATGTTTCTGTTGAAACACTCTTTTGAGAAGTCTCTGATTTCATTTTCTACATGGGTACCCTTTAAGGCTCAATATTGGAAAAGAAGGGGATCAGAGTGATCAACCCAATGTGGTATCCTAACGTAACAGATAAGGAAAGCAGCAGGCTTTGTGAGGCAGTCAGTGATTTGTCCAAAGTCACACAGACAGTAAACGTCAAAGTCAAAACTGAAATTAGGTCTCCAGACTTGTAGTTCAATACTTTCCCTCATTATTCCACGCTATTTTGAATCTCCTCCTCAATTTAGGGGCAAAAGAAATCGAACGCAAAACTTTCCAAAGTTTCTTTTCTTACCTGACATGGTCAGAGAAGAGGAGACATCAACTGCAGGTACAAGGGATGAGGAGACAACACTAGAGGATGTCTGAGTGGCTGCAGCTGAACGGCGCACGTGTCCAGTACAAAGGTCACTGGTTACTGGTCCAAACGGCTCCACGGAAACCCCAAGACCTCTACCAAGTGGTAGTAGGTTTGGTAGGAGAGTGATGTCACAAAGCAGGCAGTTGAAAGGTATGAGCTAGCCAATAGGGAGGTCCGATCCCCAACAGGAGGGCGGGCTTGGGTGAAGAGAGCGTAGGAGAGCTAAAACAACCCCTCAATTTCTGAGCTCTGGGGAGGAAATCCTAGAAGACAGATTTACCTCCCCCAGGCTCTTCCATTAGGGAAATCATTGCAACATTTCTTACAGACGTTCATTAATATAATTAACTAACAGTTACTTATATTCTACAGAGTATTCTATTTTATGTATCATATACTTAGAGCTATATAGATCTTATTTAACTAGTATCCTTAGGAAGGAAAGAGCCATGTAGTTTGAACTATTACAGTTGTAACTTGGTTAAAGAGCAGGGTGAAGTTTGTTGAGTGTACCCTGTGGAGAATGTTGTGGTCCAAGGCTCTTCTCTTTTAGTTTCTTCTCCTTGACTCCTACCTTCCTTGGGCTGGGCTAGGCTGGGGGCCAGGTTGGACTTGCGACTTAACATTTCTCTTCCGCTTTCTTTTTTTTTTTTTTCTTCCATTATGGGCATTGCTTCTAGGACAAGCCTTGGTCTTGCATTGGATGTTCCTTCCTGTCAACTTCCAGCAGCAGGAGTCTTCTTTTCAGTGCTTGATGCTTCACGAAATAGACTCTGCCCATTGGCAGCAAATACCAGAGAGCTAGGAGACAGAGCTGGTTGCAGACCTTTCCTCTTCCAGCCCTTGGTTGCAATTGTTTTGCCCATGATTTGCTAGCTCTAGTTCCTTGGGCCACACAGGTATCCTGCCATCCAGCTCTTTTTATATGTGAGAGACATTCTGAACACTGTCCCTCTTTCTTTGCACAGAAGTATATACAGTGTGGCAGTTACCGTAATCTCCTCCCCCTTGCAAACAGCCCCTCTAGAATCTCGGACCTCTAGGACTCTCTGTCTTGCATGCTTGGGTGCAAGGCCAAGCACAATGAAGAGGAGAATAATTAGAGAAAGAGGAGGACATTGGTGGAGAACTGGGAGCAGGTAAGGTGAAAGGGCACCGGAGAAAAGAGATGCATGTAGGTTTTTTGGTTTCTGTGGGAAACAAGTTGACACACTTGGGCCTCATTTTGTATTAACAGAACAGAGAGTTGTAGATATAAGTAGCTAGATCGTGCAGCAACTGCCATGAAGTCTGTACACTGAAGAGAACAGTCTCACATCTAGTTTTCATTTTGTTTTATGTCATATTACCTTATTTATACCATTCACTGGTATGTTTGTAGAACGCAGATGTTTTCAAATGCTCTGGTTTTGTCTACATGGTTATTTCCTTGTCCTATTTGTAAGGAATCCAACATTGTAAGACATATTGCATGTTTTTCTCTTGACGATTGTTTACCTTGAAGCGTCATGAGCTAACTTGAGCTGTTGGATTTTGTGGAGAAACTTTAAAAAGGGTCTGTGAAAAAGGCATTGTGGTGAGTCGCCTTATGCACCCGAGCGTAAGGAGCAGATATCTGCCACCAGCCCAGCTTGGCCTGGATTGCCTCTGTGTTAGTTCCTCTGGTTAGTGCTTTTCTCCCTAACCACTCTTGTGACTGTGATAATGTGAGTTAAGGGCTGAGTTGCTAGTGATTTATGTGTGAGGTAGGCTGGTTTGAGGGAGGAAATCTATGGACCTAGTCATTTTCCTTGGTGGTAAGCTTTCAGGGGTGCAAAGATCGATCTTCCTGGGGACTTTTCTGGTACCAGGAAGATATCGCATAGATGGGACCTCCAAAGACACACATTTAATTTTTAGGCCTGTTGTTCCTATTATGGGATGTGAGTTTCTTCACTGATGGGGATGCTGCTTATCTGAGAAGAAACTGTGAAAGGTGGTGTAGTATAGAGGTGTGGCTTAAGCTTTTAAGTTTTCTTCAAGGTTTTTCCCCTAAGCTTCATACTTCAGACGGCCTACTTACATGAGACTAGTATGTGATGTCAGGCTAACAACTTCCTAAATACCTGCAAGCCAGATCAGTGTCTCTTTTCTCTATATTCCCATGGAAATCAAGGGTCCCGCCGAATTTTCCATCGAAACAGTTGATTTGTGCTGTCTCTAGGAATTCTACAGGGCGTACCGTTGCTTCCTAACCGGTGTCATTTGGGAGATCCACCTCTGTACGTTCAAATGATTAATTTTGAGACTCTGCTCATGTGTGCAGTAAACCCTTTAATTCCCTAAGACCTTCCTTTCCTCCATCTCATACCCCATTAAGCCCGCTTCAGTTTATCTCCTGAATTTCTTTGGAATCTGTCAGCTCTCCCTCAACATCCTAATACTGAACTTGCCTGTCTGTTGCGATTAGGTCCTAACTAGTGTCCATATATCTTGTTTCCCTCCAATCCATTCTTCACACAAGAAAGCTTCAAAGCAAGTTGGAACATTGCTCATAAACATCGCTCACAAACATTGTTTTGAGAATAGAAAACACACTGGTGGCCTTTAAGACTCTGCGTGCTCTAGAATCCTCTCTGCTTCTCTAGCCCCATCTTGTGCCACGTTTGCCCTCACTTTCTATGCTTCAGATACACTGAATTAACCTTAGTTCTCACTCATCTGACAGAAGTCAGTTGAGAAATTATTTTTCACTGTGATTCCTAGCATTAAGGAATTTGATGATCAGGTTTTGTATGAGGACTAAAACTAAACTGGGAAGTGGAAGAATTGCGTTTCAACTGTTTCAGTCAACACGCATGTATTAATGATACCTAAGTATTGAACACCGGGCTAGGTTTCATGAGGGATACAGAAGTTCTGGCCATCTCTGGTTTTGGGTATCCCTTATTTGTTGAGACCTTTGCGTTGTTTGGTTGCCTTTTGTCTGTTTTCCAGATGGGAAAACAGGAACAAGGGAAGTATAGGTTATTACTAGGTGGGGTTGAACAAGTGGAGCAGCAAACTGCAAAGCAGAAAGAAGAGGGACGTACTATAGAGGGATGTGATTTCCATTTTCAAGGCGCCTGCGTCCTGTGCAGGGAGACAGCCTAACATAAAATGTGCCTAACAAAAGATCTATTGACTTCTTACTAAAAATCTCCAGTTCATATAACCCAGGGGTTTATACCTTCTCCTTTAAAAGTTCTATTCCTGGGACTTCCCTGGTGGTCCAGTGGTGAAGACTCTGCGCTTCCAATGCAGCAGGCGTGGGTTCAATCCCTGGTTGGGGAGCTAAGATCCCACATGCTGCGCAGCCAAAGAAATTTTTTTCAAAAGTTATACTCCTGTGTTGTTGAATTTAGTGGTTTAGATTTTGTTTGAATGTTAAGAAGATTTCAGTTTATTTACCAGGAACAAACAAAACATAATGTAAAAATAGTTTCCCAGAAACGATTTCCATCGTTCTCTTCTTCCCTTTCTCCCGCAGACTGACTGGTGTTTCATCTTGACAAGTTCTCTGAAGTTCTCTGTCATTCCATAGGAAAGCGGTCTGGCTTGGAGGTTGCAATCCCAGGGAATTTTTCATCAGCGGGGAAGTCTCCATCACTACAGAGGAATCAAGGTTGAAGTCAGTCCCGGGTAAGTGAGATGCTCCCCCTAAACACCAACACAGCAGTCGTGTACCTTTCAAGGGGTTCAGGGGCAAGATGGGCAAGGCATTTCTACTAACTCTTCTTAAGGATCATGGACAGTGTGCCCTATGCTACGAGGTAAGCCGTGACTGTTGTAATTCTTACTGGTGATCATTTCATGTCACTGATCCTTGGCTCTCTTTGTATCTCATAGGACTGTTGTTAAGTCCAATACAAAATGAGTCTTCTTTTTAAAAAACTGAAATGTTTTACAAAGCCTAGCATTCTCATAGAGAGTCCTTTGAATTCTCCCCACTTTCCCGAGAGGCTAAGAACACTTCACACCATGAACTAGGAGAGGGGGTAGAGCCCTTTCTGATGAAATATAGAAACAAAGACAGAGTCTTAGCCTGCTTGCTCTCTGGACAGGATCTCGGACCACAAGGTCTTAAATCCTGGTATAAATGACGGAAGTGAGGACAGTTCAACTGGCACTCTCATAACAAGAGTTCTGAAACACCTTCCAAAGAGACTGTAGCGGTAGACGAGGGAAGGGAGTGCTACAGTGTGGTAGTACAGGGGGAATGCTCGGCTACAGCAGTGAAAAATGTGGTACCTATTGGTGTGCTCTCGGGGTTCTTGTACATGTAGCATAGATGACCTTTACAGTGTCCCTCCCACCTTCCCACCTGCATTAGGTGTTCTGTTTTTTTGTTTGTTTGTTTGTTTTTAATTTACGTTTATTGATTGATTGATTGATTGAACTTATTTATTCTACGTATTTATTTTTTTGGCTGCACTGGGTCCTCATTGCTGTGCACGGGCTTTCTCTAGTTGCGGCTAGCGGGGTCTACTCTTGGTTGCGGTGTGCGGGCTTCTCATCGCGGTGGCCTCTCTTGTTGCGGAGCATGGGCTGTAGGCGCGTGGGCTTCGGTAGTTGCGGCTCACGGGCTCTGGAATGCAGGCTCAGTCGTTGTGGCACATGCGCTTAGTTGCTGCACGGCATGTGGGATCTTCGCAGACCGGGGCTCGAAGCCGTGTCCCCTGCATTGGCAGGCGCCACCAGGGAAGCCCTAGCTGTTCTTATATAGAGTCTAAAAACAGAGAGCACTGAGAGAAGGTAGTGGTTATTAAAGGCTCAGGATCTAAATTCTACCTGTCTCTACACCCCTTCCCAGCTGTCGATTTGACCCCGTTTGTGAATGCCGACCTCATTCTTCAACTTTCTCTGCCGTTTGTATACTCACCTTGAAAACTTGTTTCTGTGATGCGTTGAGCAGACACAGGGTGGCAGATTGCAGAGGTGGAAGCTGGTGGTCGGATATTTGCGGGCTGAATCTCCTTCAGTCCCATTCCCATTTCTGGTTGCGCAGAGGCCCTACTTCCTGTGTATGACGCGGAGCCATAGGATTGCGGGCAGGAGCCAAGTTCTCCATACAGTGAAGACCCCAGTGTGCCTTGGTTATAGTAATATACCTGGCTTCCTTCCTGGTAGGGAAGTGACAGGCGGCTATGCCCCTGATTTGTTCGTGGGCCTCCTGATGCAGCAGTTCCCTTGGCTCTGGCCCTGTCGTCAGCTGCCCCTAGGAGGACTCTGAGCCCTAGCTACTTCTCTGGTAGATTTGCCTATTCCCCCACTATAATCACACCTGAATAAGGCAACTCAAACCTTTCAGAGATGTGTCGTGAACCTCTTGTTTTCTGAAATACCTATCTGGTGGTTGTGAGACTTAAGGCCAACCTCCCCGAGAGACTTTGTTTCTATTTCTCCTAGTAAACCTAGACTCATCTCCTGTCACCTTCAACTCTACTCCAATTGTGTTCTTTCAACCCAGACCCCTGACCCTGCTTTTTACTTCTGCCATTTCATCCTCACTCCTGCTTCCTTTCCTAAATCCATACGTCTCTTTTGGCCTTCCTAGCCCTGGGCCAAGTTCCTTCCTCTTTCCTCAGTTTTTACCCCTTTCCTTCATTCTCCCATCCAACTTTCAGTCCTTCCTTTCTCACGCCCCAGTTAGCAGCATCTCAAAATTCGAAAGGTTTATTACTCATCTATTAATTCTATTCCATTTACTTATTCGGTTCTATACCTATCTTACCTATGTATGGAAGAACCGCTGGTAGCCAAGGTGGCAGCAAGAATCCTAGCAGCTGTCACCTGACGTATCCGTAGTAGTCAGCAATTTCCATTTCTTTGTCCCTCTGGGTGAAAAATTGCAGCTTCCCCGAAGAGGTGTATCTGGCAGCATTCTCCCGTTGTTGTTGAGCCCGCCTCTTCATGGCCTCTCGCTCTGGCCTCTGCTCTTGTTCGATGGGCTTTGACATGACTGGCTCAGGCACGTTGGGTTCCCTCCATGGAACTCGTTGCTTGCTGAAGTCTTGGAGTAGAAGTTGGGTTTGGAGCTTGGGTGGGGACTGGCGCTTAGTCACAGCAGGGGGAACAGGCTCGCGCTGGAGAGAAGCGCCAGATGAAGTTTTGTAGGGTGCAGGCCTAGGAGCAGCAGGCTGAGGGACACGAGGCTGGGTATGGTTGGTCCAAGCCGGTTGGGTTGGGTTGGCCACAGTTGGCTGAGCTGGTTTGGCGGGACCTGGCAAAGAGGCAGGAGCTGGCTGGGATGAATTGACTGCAGCAGGTTGAGCTGAGTCAGTAGAACCAGGCTGGGCACGGTAAGCCACAGCAGGCCGATGTGAGGCCAGAGACTGTGGCCTCCGAGGAGCGGGTCGAGCTTGAGGCTTGTCCCAGGCAGAAAAAGGCAGAGGTATCAACTTGACCTTCCCAGGAGGAGGCCGCTCACACTGGGATGGAGATGGACACTCTGTTTCAGCACTGCTGTCTGGTTTCTGGGCTTGGACTTGCGTTTTCTCAGGCCTCTTACCCTCACGTGGGGTATGCCGCCGTGGCTGGATCGCTGGGGGTGGCTGGGGGTCTTTGGGGTTGCTTGAATTTCCCAAGAGCCGACAGGAAGAGAGCCCAGTTTTCGTCTCATTCTTCTTCCCCAGCGCATGAAGAACCTTCACAGACTCCAGCATGCGCACGCCAAGGGAGGTTCGAGGCTTTTGAAAGCTCTCTTGGCGAAGCTCAGTTTGGTGTTCCTTTCGCTTCGTGTTGGGGATTGCTGGCTTGTCTTCTGCCTTGACTTTGTTCCCTGACTGCTTGTTCTCTTCAGCCTTGTTTCTTCCTCTGGTCCTTTTGGTCTTTTCCTGCCCATGGCTCTCAGTTTTGCTGATCTTTCCGGATGCAGCTTTCTGAGGTTTGCCTTGAGAGTGCTTGGCCGTGTTCGCAGGAGCCCTGTCACTGACTGCAGCAGTGCATATAACCGCTTCTCCCCCTAACAGGCACTCTGGATCCTTTGGCTGGATTTTGGCCTTGGGAGCACCACCGATAGGCTCAGAGGCTTTCTGTTTGTTCTTCCTGGGTTGATCAGAGGGAACCTTTACGACACTTGGCTTTTCCTGCACCTGATTCACCTTAATGGCTCTGGTGTCTTCAGCTTTGATCACGTTGGGACCTTGGGATCGATCAAGATCTTTCCAAGAATTAAAGAGCTGGGGAAGGTGAATATCCTCCGCCAGTGTAGTAATGTCTGCAAGACCACTGCTAGGTTCAGTCCCATTTTCAAGTGTCCCTAGGTCCTGACGACTCAGGCTGTTCTCTCCCAGATCAGCATTTTCAGAACCAGGCTGCTCCTCTTGGCTGAGGGGATCGGTGCAGGCCAGCGGCTGGGGAATATCAGGGATTCCCAAAGGGAGTAGTGGAGGATCTTGGTTTTCTATTGGGATCTGGTAGGCCTCCAGAGGCTTTGACAGCTTGGTTTTGATATCCTCCACGTTCTTACTCTCTGTTTGTCCCTGGCTTGGAGCTGGAGGCAGGGCCAGGAGACGCCTGGCACTCTGGACTGGAGCTGTCACTGAAATGTCCCCAAGTTCAGATGGTGGGTTACTCTCAAGTATGTGACTGTTTCTGCTACTGCAGGACTTGGGGAGTTCTTGAGTTTGTGTCACACAAAACGTCTGGCTTGGAGGTTGCAATCCCAGGGAATTTTTCATCACCAGGGAAGGCTCCATCACTACAAAGGGATCAAGGGAGAAGTCAGTCCCTGGTAAATGAGATGCTCCCCCTAAACACCAACACAGCAGTCATGTACCTTTCAAGGGGTTCAGGGGCAAGATGGGCAAGGCATTTCTACTAACTCTTCTTAAGGATCATGGACAGTGCCCTATGCTACGAGGTAAGCGGTGACTGTTGTAATGCTTAACTGGTGATCATTTCATGTCACTGATCCTTGGCTCTCTTTGTATCTCATAGGACTGTTGTAAGTCCAATACAAAATGAGTCTTCTTTTTAAACAACTGAAATGTTTTACAAAGCCTAGCATTCTCATATAGAGTCCTTTCAATTCTCCCCACTTTCCCGAGAGGCTAAGAACACTTCACACCATGAACTAGGAGAGGGGGTAGAGCCCTTTCTGATGAAATACAGAAACAAAGACAGAGTCTTAGCCTGCTTGCTCTCTGGACAGGATCTCGGACCACAAGGTCTTAAATCCTGGTATAAATGACGGAAGTGAGGACACTTCAACTGGCACTCTCATAACAAGAGTTCTGAGACACCTTCCAAAGAGACTGTAGCAGTAGACGAGGGAAGGGAGTGCTACAGTGTGGTAGTACAGGGGGAATGCTCGGCTACAGCAGTGAAAAATGTGGTACCTATTGGTGTGCTCTCGGGGTTCTTGTACATGTAGCATAGATGACCTTTACAGTGTCCCTGCCACCTTCCCACCTGCATTAGGTGTTCTTTTTGTTTTTTTGTTTTTTTGTTTTTTTTTAATTTACGTTTATTTATTGATTGATTGTTTGAACTTATTTATTCTACGTATTTATTTTTTTGGCTGCACAGGGTCTTCATTGCTGTGCACGGGCTTTCTCTAGTTGCGGCTAGCGGGGTCTACTCTTGGTTGCGCTGTGCGGGCTTCTCTTGTTGCGGAGCATGCGCTCTAGGCGCGTGGGCTTCGGTAGTTGCGGCTCACGGGCTCTAGAATGCAGGCTCAGTCGTTGTGGCACATGGGCTTAGTTGCTCCACGGCATGTGGGATCTTCCCAGACCAGGGCTCGAACCCGTGTCCCCCGCATTGCATTGGCAGGCGGATTCTTAACCACGGCGCCACCAGGGAAGCCCTAGGTGTTCTTACATAGAGTCTAAAAACAGAGGGCACTGAGCGAAGGTAGTGGTTACTAAAGGCTCAGGATCTAAATTCTACCTGTCTCTACACCCCTTCCCAGCTGTCGATTTGACCCCATTTGTGAATGCCGACCTCATTCTTCAGCTTTCTCTGCCGTTTGTATACTCACCTTGAAAACTTGTTTCTGTGATGCGTTGAGCAGACACAGGGTGGCAGATTGCAGAGGTGGAAGCTGGTGGTCGGATATTTGTGGGCTGAATCTCCTTCAGTCCCATTCCCATTTCTGGTTGCGCAGAGGCCCTACTTCCTGTGTATGACGCGGAGCCATAGGATTGCGGGCAGGAGCCAAGTTCTCCATACAGTGAAGACCCCAGTGTGCCTTGGTTATAGTAATATACCTGGCTTCCTTCCTGGTAGGGAAGTGACAGGCGGCTATGCCCCTGATTTGGAATCTGAGATGGTGCTCCCTGAGCAAGCCTGGCAGAAAGTGATGGATATAGAGGGACCATGTTATTGGCGTCTGAAGTTTTATCATACTGGGCTGCCATAAACATGGAGGAAGCAGCTGGGTGCCGGTCAGTGAGTGCCAGAGTAAAGTCTCCGAGTGAAGAGGAATTCTTTTCAGTGCTTCCTGTGATGTCCCACTCAAGAACACCTGGATAGGAAGGAGCTGAAGTGGAGATCTGGCTGTGGTCAGTAACTCCAGATAACATAGTCGTGCTGGAATGTTGGTAAAGGTAGGCACTACCCATGAGTGTCTGGAAAGAGGTACCGGTAGCCGATGCCGAACTGACGGCAGGGGCAGAGACTCTGGAGAAGTTGCAGACACTTCGTGTTAGGGAAGTTGCATTGCTCACCACAGGAAGAGAATGCTGCAGAGAATTTAGAGTTCCAAGTAGAGATGGATTTTGGAAATTTTCTGTAAGAACAAGAGGGTCATGAAAAACTCAGGGAGGTTGAGAAATTCTCACTACGTTTGAGGAACAGCATTATCTTAAGGTTCTTGCTCTCAGGACACCTCTACTATCGACCCTTCCTGAGAAACCCAAAATCAGACAGTTAATGATGGCTGTAAGGACTGAGCAGTTTTCCACTCTTCTGTATTAACTGCCTGTGCTCCCATCTTGGGCACAGATGGGCAGAAGAGCCAAGTGGTATGGTTCAGACATTGTTCTCTAGGCTGGAAGCAACCTTCTCCCTGCCCTGTCTTTCCCTTCAGCCTGCACTCGTATTGACTTCTATGCTATTTCCTAGACTGGAAGCATTTTAGAACTAGGAGGCCCTTAGAGAACTTTCTCTTTTTTCAGTCTCATTTCATGAGTAAGGAAACTGAGGCTCAGAGAGGTCGGGTTGACTTGTTCAAGTTCTCTCATTATGTTAGTGTCATTACCAGGTTTCAGAACCTAAGTATCCTGACTTCCTTGCCAGGACTCCACTCTGAGCATGATAGTGCCAGAAAGCAGGAGAAATAGAACTTATAATATAAGCATTTTTTTTGTCCATTAGAAAACAGTACGGCCATTACCATTGTCATCTTCAGTGTCTCCCTTTGCTTGTGCAGTTCCCACGCTATTACCTAGAGTTGACGTATAGCTCAGTCCAACTGGTGAACTGAAAGAGTCATTTTTGCCCTCTTCAAGCCTGGTTTCTCATCCTACCTCAAAATGATTACCCGAAAGTGGATTTCTTAAGTGCTTTTGGAAAGAGAAAAGTTATCTGATTACTTCAGATTACTCATCTATAAAGTGGTTATAACACCACCACCAATAATAATAGCAGTAATAATTAATAGATGAATAAGCTGATCTATTGCATATGATTTATATGGAGGAAGATACAATAAGTTCTAGAAAGACAAAGAAAAATCATGAAAAACATGTTACGTAACGAAAAAGAAATCCATAGATATTAATGAAAACTGGGGTATGTGGGCAAGTATCAAAGCCTAATGAATTTACTAACAAATGACATTCTGTACCATACATGCAATATTATGAAAGTGAATTTTGCCCACTCTATTTTAGTGAATACTATTAACCAAAAAACACGATGGAGGTGATAGAGGTGAATGAATTCCTAGCCAATGCATACAGACAGAGACGATAAATCAGTAAAAAATGCACAACAAGCAACAGAATGCAACAAATGTGAATGTATAGGTAGCCACAACATATATAGACAAGTATTTCAATGAAAACCGGTACAAAGCAGACAGCAAAATAGTAAGTGTAAAAGAGTTTCATTATTGTGCTCATTCATATTTTTACCCAGCAAGTAACAGGTATTAAGCCTAGGAGAAATATATCTTTCCATGAATATAACTCATATAATAAGCAGAAAGGAAGCTTAAAAAGTATCAAGAAGGTTTTTGTATTTATCCTAGAACTTAGAATCATCTTCCACATCCAAGAAGATGACATCCCAAGACCTCAAAAAACCATCATCCCTAGAATCCAATTAAAAAAGATTTTCAAATGTAAGAAAATCCAAAGGACTCCACAACATTGTTTTAGATAAATGTGGATGTTTGTGTTTTCTTTTTTTCTTTTGCCGTGCCGCGTGGCCCTGGCCGTGAAAGCACCGAGTCCTAAAGCGCTGGACCGCCAGGGAATTCCCTAAATGGGGAATTAGAGATGTGGGGCTTGACTTTTTCTTTTTCTTCTCCGGTAGCTAAGATCTACAAGCGAACGATGGCTGTTGATCAATGTGCTCTCTGTGTTAGGAAGGAAATAACTGTAAAAATGAAAAGCAACCTTGCCTTAGAAGCTACATATCACACAAAGGAAATAGTCCTTCTGATTCAATGTAGAAGATATCATTTAAAATGTTTAATTGGTCAAATGTCTACCTAGTTTAAAAATTAGAAAGAATAGAACACTGAAAAGCAGCCCCCTAGATAACCACTTTGGTTTCTGGTTTCTAGGAAGCATCATTTCTAAAACATACTTCTAAAATGTTTCTATTCCAAACTGTCAAGTGCCAGCTGTATTCAGAGAGGCAATAAAAGAAAGAAAACGGAGTATGACTTTTCTGATAGGCTGCCCTTCCTGGTGATCCCCTGTTCTGGCCTTACTTTCCTTCTTAGTCTGTTAATGTAAGGATTTGCTACCATCAGCTTTGTTTTGCCCTGCTCTGAGCAGATTTCCCTCTGTGCTGTTTCTGCTTTAATTTAAAATCTTTGGCTCCCATCAACATTCCATGGCAAACTGCCTCTTTCTTGAGAGCTCCTCTATGCTTTCCCTCTTCATTCTTATATTTTTTTCCCATCTCTTGGTTCCTGTTGGCCTGTGCTAATGAAAACAATCCTAAACTTGCTTACGTTTGACTCTGTGCCTCCCTATATAGCCCAGTACTCTCCATCCTCTCTCCCTATTCTCTCTTTTCAACTAGTCGAAATACTAGTGGAGGGAGACCATTGGAGATGAAACATCTTGGTATATATCGCTAGTTTTCTGTGTCACCTGGCTTTTCTATGTTTCTGTTGAAACACTCTTTTGAGAAGTCTCTGATTTCATTTTCTACATGGGTACCCTTTAAGGCTCAATATTGGAAAAGAAGGGGATCAGAGTGATCAACCCAATGTGGTATCCTAACGTAACAGATAAGGAAAGCAGCAGGCTTTGTGAGGCAGTCAGTGATTTGTCCAAAGTCACACAGACAGTAAACGTCAAAGTCAAAACTGAAATTAGGTCTCCAGACTTGTAGTTCAATACTTTCCCTCATTATTCCACGCTATTTTGAATCTCCTCCTCAATTTAGGGGCAAAAGAAATCGAACGCAAAACTTTCCAAAGTTTCTTTTCTTACCTGACATGGTCAGAGAAGAGGAGACATCAACTGCAGGTACAAGGGATGAGGAGACAACACTAGAGGATGTCTGAGTGGCTGCAGCTGAACGGCGCACGTGTCCAGTACAAAGGTCACTGGTTACTGGTCCAAACGGCTCCACGGAAACCCCAAGACCTCTACCAAGTGGTAGTAGGTTTGGTAGGAGAGTGATGTCACAAAGCAGGCAGTTGAAAGGTATGAGCTAGCCAATAGGGAGGTCCGATCCCCAACAGGAGGGCGGGCTTGGGTGAAGAGAGCGTAGGAGAGCTAAAACAACCCCTCAATTTCTGAGCTCTGGGGAGGAAATCCTAGAAGACAGATTTACCTCCCCCAGGCTCTTCCATTAGGGAAATCATTGCAACATTTCTTACAGACGTTCATTAATATAATTAACTAACAGTTACTTATATTCTACAGAGTATTCTATTTTATGTATCATATACTTAGAGCTATATAGATCTTATTTAACTAGTATCCTTAGGAAGGAAAGAGCCATGTAGTTTGAACTATTACAGTTGTAACTTGGTTAAAGAGCAGGGTGAAGTTTGTTGAGTGTACCCTGTGGAGAATGTTGTGGTCCAAGGCTCTTCTCTTTTAGTTTCTTCTCCTTGACTCCTACCTTCCTTGGGCTGGGCTAGGCTGGGGGCCAGGTTGGACTTGCGACTTAACATTTCTCTTCCGCTTTCTTTTTTTTTTTTTTCTTCCATTATGGGCATTGCTTCTAGGACAAGCCTTGGTCTTGCATTGGATGTTCCTTCCTGTCAACTTCCAGCAGCAGGAGTCTTCTTTTCAGTGCTTGATGCTTCACGAAATAGACTCTGCCCATTGGCAGCAAATACCAGAGAGCTAGGAGACAGAGCTGGTTGCAGACCTTTCCTCTTCCAGCCCTTGGTTGCAATTGTTTTGCCCATGATTTGCTAGCTCTAGTTCCTTGGGCCACACAGGTATCCTGCCATCCAGCTCTTTTTATATGTGAGAGACATTCTGAACACTGTCCCTCTTTCTTTGCACAGAAGTATATACAGTGTGGCAGTTACCGTAATCTCCTCCCCCTTGCAAACAGCCCCTCTAGAATCTCGGACCTCTAGGACTCTCTGTCTTGCATGCTTGGGTGCAAGGCCAAGCACAATGAAGAGGAGAATAATTAGAGAAAGAGGAGGACATTGGTGGAGAACTGGGAGCAGGTAAGGTGAAAGGGCACCGGAGAAAAGAGATGCATGTAGGTTTTTTGGTTTCTGTGGGAAACAAGTTGACACACTTGGGCCTCATTTTGTATTAACAGAACAGAGAGTTGTAGATATAAGTAGCTAGATCGTGCAGCAACTGCCATGAAGTCTGTACACTGAAGAGAACAGTCTCACATCTAGTTTTCATTTTGTTTTATGTCATATTACCTTATTTATACCATTCACTGGTATGTTTGTAGAACGCAGATGTTTTCAAATGCTCTGGTTTTGTCTACATGGTTATTTCCTTGTCCTATTTGTAAGGAATCCAACATTGTAAGACATATTGCATGTTTTTCTCTTGACGATTGTTTACCTTGAAGCGTCATGAGCTAACTTGAGCTGTTGGATTTTGTGGAGAAACTTTAAAAAGGGTCTGTGAAAAAGGCATTGTGGTGAGTCGCATTATGCACCCGAGCGTAAGGAGCAGATATCTGCCACCAGCCCAGCTTGGCCTGGATTGCCTCTGTGTTAGTTCCCCTGGTTAGTGCTTTTCTCCCTAACCACTCTTGTGACTGTGATAATGTGAGTTAAGGGCTGAGTTGCTAGTGATTTATGTGTGAGGTAGGCTGGTTTGAGGGAGGAAATCTATGGACCTAGTCATTTTCCTTGGTGGTAAGCTTTCAGGGGTGCAAAGATCGATCTTCCTGGGGACTTTTCTGGTACCAGGAAGATATCGCATAGATGGGACCTCCAAAGACACACATTTAATTTTTAGGCCTGTTGTTCCTATTATGGGATGTGAGTTTCTTCACTGATGGGGATGCTGCTTATCTGAGAAGAAACTGTGAAAGGTGGTGTAGTATAGAGGTGTGGCTTAAGCTTTTAAGTTTTCTTCAAGGTTTTTCCCCTAAGCTTCATACTTCAGACGGCCTACTTACATGAGACTAGTATGTGATGTCAGGCTAACAACTTCCTAAATACCTGCAAGCCAGATCAGTGTCTCTTTTCTCTATATTCCCATGGAAATCAAGGGTCCCGCCGAATTTTCCATCGAAACAGTTGATTTGTGCTGTCTCTAGGAATTCTACAGGGCGTACCGTTGCTTCCTAACCGGTGTCATTTGGGAGATCCACCTCTGTACGTTCAAATGATTAATTTTGAGACTCTGCTCATGTGTGCAGTAAACCCTTTAATTCCCTAAGACCTTCCTTTCCTCCATCTCATACCCCATTAAGCCCGCTTCAGTTTATCTCCTGAATTTCTTTGGAATCTGTCAGCTCTCCCTCAACATCCTAATACTGAACTTGCCTGTCTGTTGCGATTAGGTCCTAACTAGTGTCCATATATCTTGTTTCCCTCCAATCCATTCTTCACACAAGAAAGCTTCAAAGCAAGTTGGAACATTGCTCATAAACATCGCTCACAAACATTGTTTTGAGAATAGAAAACACACTGGTGGCCTTTAAGACTCTGCGTGCTCTAGAATCCTCTCTGCTTCTCTAGCCCCATCTTGTGCCACGTTTGCCCTCACTTTCTATGCTTCAGATACACTGAATTAACCTTAGTTCTCACTCATCTGACAGAAGTCAGTTGAGAAATTATTTTTCACTGTGATTCCTAGCATTAAGGAATTTGATGATCAGGTTTTGTATGAGGACTAAAACTAAACTGGGAAGTGGAAGAATTGCGTTTCAACTGTTTCAGTCAACACGCATGTATTAATGATACCTAAGTATTGAACACCGGGCTAGGTTTCATGAGGGATACAGAAGTTCTGGCCATCTCTGGTTTTGGGTATCCCTTATTTGTTGAGACCTTTGCGTTGTTTGGTTGCCTTTTGTCTGTTTTCCAGATGGGAAAACAGGAACAAGGGAAGTATAGGTTATTACTAGGTGGGGTTGAACAAGTGGAGCAGCAAACTGCAAAGCAGAAAGAAGAGGGACGTACTATAGAGGGATGTGATTTCCATTTTCAAGGCGCCTGCGTCCTGTGCAGGGAGACAGCCTAACATAAAATGTGCCTAACAAAAGATCTATTGACTTCTTACTAAAAATCTCCAGTTCATATAACCCAGGGGTTTATACCTTCTCCTTTAAAAGTTCTATTCCTGGGACTTCCCTGGTGGTCCAGTGGTGAAGACTCTGCGCTTCCAATGCAGCAGGCGTGGGTTCAATCCCTGGTTGGGGAGCTAAGATCCCACATGCTGCGCAGCCAAAGAAATTTTTTTCAAAAGTTATACTCCTGTGTTGTTGAATTTAGTGGTTTAGATTTTGTTTGAATGTTAAGAAGATTTCAGTTTATTTACCAGGAACAAACAAAACATAATGTAAAAATAGTTTCCCAGAAACGATTTCCATCGTTCTCTTCTTCCCTTTCTCCCGCAGACTGACTGGTGTTTCATCTTGACAAGTTCTCTGAAGTTCTCTGTCATTCCATAGGAAAGCGGTCTGGCTTGGAGGTTGCAATCCCAGGGAATTTTTCATCAGCGGGGAAGTCTCCATCACTACAGAGGAATCAAGGTTGAAGTCAGTCCCGGGTAAGTGAGATGCTCCCCCTAAACACCAACACAGCAGTCGTGTACCTTTCAAGGGGTTCAGGGGCAAGATGGGCAAGGCATTTCTACTAACTCTTCTTAAGGATCATGGACAGTGTGCCCTATGCTACGAGGTAAGCCGTGACTGTTGTAATTCTTACTGGTGATCATTTCATGTCACTGATCCTTGGCTCTCTTTGTATCTCATAGGACTGTTGTTAAGTCCAATACAAAATGAGTCTTCTTTTTAAAAAACTGAAATGTTTTACAAAGCCTAGCATTCTCATAGAGAGTCCTTTGAATTCTCCCCACTTTCCCGAGAGGCTAAGAACACTTCACACCATGAACTAGGAGAGGGGGTAGAGCCCTTTCTGATGAAATATAGAAACAAAGACAGAGTCTTAGCCTGCTTGCTCTCTGGACAGGATCTCGGACCACAAGGTCTTAAATCCTGGTATAAATGACGGAAGTGAGGACAGTTCAACTGGCACTCTCATAACAAGAGTTCTGAAACACCTTCCAAAGAGACTGTAGCGGTAGACGAGGGAAGGGAGTGCTACAGTGTGGTAGTACAGGGGGAATGCTCGGCTACAGCAGTGAAAAATGTGGTACCTATTGGTGTGCTCTCGGGGTTCTTGTACATGTAGCATAGATGACCTTTACAGTGTCCCTCCCACCTTCCCACCTGCATTAGGTGTTCTGTTTTTTTGTTTGTTTGTTTGTTTTTAATTTACGTTTATTGATTGATTGATTGATTGAACTTATTTATTCTACGTATTTATTTTTTTGGCTGCACTGGGTCCTCATTGCTGTGCACGGGCTTTCTCTAGTTGCGGCTAGCGGGGTCTACTCTTGGTTGCGGTGTGCGGGCTTCTCATCGCGGTGGCCTCTCTTGTTGCGGAGCATGGGCTGTAGGCGCGTGGGCTTCGGTAGTTGCGGCTCACGGGCTCTGGAATGCAGGCTCAGTCGTTGTGGCACATGCGCTTAGTTGCTGCACGGCATGTGGGATCTTCGCAGACCGGGGCTCGAAGCCGTGTCCCCTGCATTGGCAGGCGCCACCAGGGAAGCCCTAGCTGTTCTTATATAGAGTCTAAAAACAGAGAGCACTGAGAGAAGGTAGTGGTTATTAAAGGCTCAGGATCTAAATTCTACCTGTCTCTACACCCCTTCCCAGCTGTCGATTTGACCCCGTTTGTGAATGCCGACCTCATTCTTCAACTTTCTCTGCCGTTTGTATACTCACCTTGAAAACTTGTTTCTGTGATGCGTTGAGCAGACACAGGGTGGCAGATTGCAGAGGTGGAAGCTGGTGGTCGGATATTTGCGGGCTGAATCTCCTTCAGTCCCATTCCCATTTCTGGTTGCGCAGAGGCCCTACTTCCTGTGTATGACGCGGAGCCATAGGATTGCGGGCAGGAGCCAAGTTCTCCATACAGTGAAGACCCCAGTGTGCCTTGGTTATAGTAATATACCTGGCTTCCTTCCTGGTAGGGAAGTGACAGGCGGCTATGCCCCTGATTTGTTCGTGGGCCTCCTGATGCAGCAGTTCCCTTGGCTCTGGCCCTGTCGTCAGCTGCCCCTAGGAGGACTCTGAGCCCTAGCTACTTCTCTGGTAGATTTGCCTATTCCCCCACTATAATCACACCTGAATAAGGCAACTCAAACCTTTCAGAGATGTGTCGTGAACCTCTTGTTTTCTGAAATACCTATCTGGTGGTTGTGAGACTTAAGGCCAACCTCCCCGAGAGACTTTGTTTCTATTTCTCCTAGTAAACCTAGACTCATCTCCTGTCACCTTCAACTCTACTCCAATTGTGTTCTTTCAACCCAGACCCCTGACCCTGCTTTTTACTTCTGCCATTTCATCCTCACTCCTGCTTCCTTTCCTAAATCCATACGTCTCTTTTGGCCTTCCTAGCCCTGGGCCAAGTTCCTTCCTCTTTCCTCAGTTTTTACCCCTTTCCTTCATTCTCCCATCCAACTTTCAGTCCTTCCTTTCTCACGCCCCAGTTAGCAGCATCTCAAAATTCGAAAGGTTTATTACTCATCTATTAATTCTATTCCATTTACTTATTCGGTTCTATACCTATCTTACCTATGTATGGAAGAACCGCTGGTAGCCAAGGTGGCAGCAAGAATCCTAGCAGCTGTCACCTGACGTATCCGTAGTAGTCAGCAATTTCCATTTCTTTGTCCCTCTGGGTGAAAAATTGCAGCTTCCCCGAAGAGGTGTATCTGGCAGCATTCTCCCGTTGTTGTTGAGCCCGCCTCTTCATGGCCTCTCGCTCTGGCCTCTGCTCTTGTTCGATGGGCTTTGACATGACTGGCTCAGGCACGTTGGGTTCCCTCCATGGAACTCGTTGCTTGCTGAAGTCTTGGAGTAGAAGTTGGGTTTGGAGCTTGGGTGGGGACTGGCGCTTAGTCACAGCAGGGGGAACAGGCTCGCGCTGGAGAGAAGCGCCAGATGAAGTTTTGTAGGGTGCAGGCCTAGGAGCAGCAGGCTGAGGGACACGAGGCTGGGTATGGTTGGTCCAAGCCGGTTGGGTTGGGTTGGCCACAGTTGGCTGAGCTGGTTTGGCGGGACCTGGCAAAGAGGCAGGAGCTGGCTGGGATGAATTGACTGCAGCAGGTTGAGCTGAGTCAGTAGAACCAGGCTGGGCACGGTAAGCCACAGCAGGCCGATGTGAGGCCAGAGACTGTGGCCTCCGAGGAGCGGGTCGAGCTTGAGGCTTGTCCCAGGCAGAAAAAGGCAGAGGTATCAACTTGACCTTCCCAGGAGGAGGCCGCTCACACTGGGATGGAGATGGACACTCTGTTTCAGCACTGCTGTCTGGTTTCTGGGCTTGGACTTGCGTTTTCTCAGGCCTCTTACCCTCACGTGGGGTATGCCGCCGTGGCTGGATCGCTGGGGGTGGCTGGGGGTCTTTGGGGTTGCTTGAATTTCCCAAGAGCCGACAGGAAGAGAGCCCAGTTTTCGTCTCATTCTTCTTCCCCAGCGCATGAAGAACCTTCACAGACTCCAGCATGCGCACGCCAAGGGAGGTTCGAGGCTTTTGAAAGCTCTCTTGGCGAAGCTCAGTTTGGTGTTCCTTTCGCTTCGTGTTGGGGATTGCTGGCTTGTCTTCTGCCTTGACTTTGTTCCCTGACTGCTTGTTCTCTTCAGCCTTGTTTCTTCCTCTGGTCCTTTTGGTCTTTTCCTGCCCATGGCTCTCAGTTTTGCTGATCTTTCCGGATGCAGCTTTCTGAGGTTTGCCTTGAGAGTGCTTGGCCGTGTTCGCAGGAGCCCTGTCACTGACTGCAGCAGTGCATATAACCGCTTCTCCCCCTAACAGGCACTCTGGATCCTTTGGCTGGATTTTGGCCTTGGGAGCACCACCGATAGGCTCAGAGGCTTTCTGTTTGTTCTTCCTGGGTTGATCAGAGGGAACCTTTACGACACTTGGCTTTTCCTGCACCTGATTCACCTTAATGGCTCTGGTGTCTTCAGCTTTGATCACGTTGGGACCTTGGGATCGATCAAGATCTTTCCAAGAATTAAAGAGCTGGGGAAGGTGAATATCCTCCGCCAGTGTAGTAATGTCTGCAAGACCACTGCTAGGTTCAGTCCCATTTTCAAGTGTCCCTAGGTCCTGACGACTCAGGCTGTTCTCTCCCAGATCAGCATTTTCAGAACCAGGCTGCTCCTCTTGGCTGAGGGGATCGGTGCAGGCCAGCGGCTGGGGAATATCAGGGATTCCCAAAGGGAGTAGTGGAGGATCTTGGTTTTCTATTGGGATCTGGTAGGCCTCCAGAGGCTTTGACAGCTTGGTTTTGATATCCTCCACGTTCTTACTCTCTGTTTGTCCCTGGCTTGGAGCTGGAGGCAGGGCCAGGAGACGCCTGGCACTCTGGACTGGAGCTGTCACTGAAATGTCCCCAAGTTCAGATGGTGGGTTACTCTCAAGTATGTGACTGTTTCTGCTACTGCAGGACTTGGGGAGTTCTTGAGTTTGTGTCACACAAAACGTCTGGCTTGGAGGTTGCAATCCCAGGGAATTTTTCATCACCAGGGAAGGCTCCATCACTACAAAGGGATCAAGGGAGAAGTCAGTCCCTGGTAAATGAGATGCTCCCCCTAAACACCAACACAGCAGTCATGTACCTTTCAAGGGGTTCAGGGGCAAGATGGGCAAGGCATTTCTACTAACTCTTCTTAAGGATCATGGACAGTGCCCTATGCTACGAGGTAAGCGGTGACTGTTGTAATGCTTAACTGGTGATCATTTCATGTCACTGATCCTTGGCTCTCTTTGTATCTCATAGGACTGTTGTAAGTCCAATACAAAATGAGTCTTCTTTTTAAACAACTGAAATGTTTTACAAAGCCTAGCATTCTCATATAGAGTCCTTTCAATTCTCCCCACTTTCCCGAGAGGCTAAGAACACTTCACACCATGAACTAGGAGAGGGGGTAGAGCCCTTTCTGATGAAATACAGAAACAAAGACAGAGTCTTAGCCTGCTTGCTCTCTGGACAGGATCTCGGACCACAAGGTCTTAAATCCTGGTATAAATGACGGAAGTGAGGACACTTCAACTGGCACTCTCATAACAAGAGTTCTGAGACACCTTCCAAAGAGACTGTAGCAGTAGACGAGGGAAGGGAGTGCTACAGTGTGGTAGTACAGGGGGAATGCTCGGCTACAGCAGTGAAAAATGTGGTACCTATTGGTGTGCTCTCGGGGTTCTTGTACATGTAGCATAGATGACCTTTACAGTGTCCCTGCCACCTTCCCACCTGCATTAGGTGTTCTTTTTGTTTTTTTGTTTTTTTGTTTTTTTTTAATTTACGTTTATTTATTGATTGATTGTTTGAACTTATTTATTCTACGTATTTATTTTTTTGGCTGCACAGGGTCTTCATTGCTGTGCACGGGCTTTCTCTAGTTGCGGCTAGCGGGGTCTACTCTTGGTTGCGCTGTGCGGGCTTCTCTTGTTGCGGAGCATGCGCTCTAGGCGCGTGGGCTTCGGTAGTTGCGGCTCACGGGCTCTAGAATGCAGGCTCAGTCGTTGTGGCACATGGGCTTAGTTGCTCCACGGCATGTGGGATCTTCCCAGACCAGGGCTCGAACCCGTGTCCCCCGCATTGCATTGGCAGGCGGATTCTTAACCACGGCGCCACCAGGGAAGCCCTAGGTGTTCTTACATAGAGTCTAAAAACAGAGGGCACTGAGCGAAGGTAGTGGTTACTAAAGGCTCAGGATCTAAATTCTACCTGTCTCTACACCCCTTCCCAGCTGTCGATTTGACCCCATTTGTGAATGCCGACCTCATTCTTCAGCTTTCTCTGCCGTTTGTATACTCACCTTGAAAACTTGTTTCTGTGATGCGTTGAGCAGACACAGGGTGGCAGATTGCAGAGGTGGAAGCTGGTGGTCGGATATTTGTGGGCTGAATCTCCTTCAGTCCCATTCCCATTTCTGGTTGCGCAGAGGCCCTACTTCCTGTGTATGACGCGGAGCCATAGGATTGCGGGCAGGAGCCAAGTTCTCCATACAGTGAAGACCCCAGTGTGCCTTGGTTATAGTAATATACCTGGCTTCCTTCCTGGTAGGGAAGTGACAGGCGGCTATGCCCCTGATTTGGAATCTGAGATGGTGCTCCCTGAGCAAGCCTGGCAGAAAGTGATGGATATAGAGGGACCATGTTATTGGCGTCTGAAGTTTTATCATACTGGGCTGCCATAAACATGGAGGAAGCAGCTGGGTGCCGGTCAGTGAGTGCCAGAGTAAAGTCTCCGAGTGAAGAGGAATTCTTTTCAGTGCTTCCTGTGATGTCCCACTCAAGAACACCTGGATAGGAAGGAGCTGAAGTGGAGATCTGGCTGTGGTCAGTAACTCCAGATAACATAGTCGTGCTGGAATGTTGGTAAAGGTAGGCACTACCCATGAGTGTCTGGAAAGAGGTACCGGTAGCCGATGCCGAACTGACGGCAGGGGCAGAGACTCTGGAGAAGTTGCAGACACTTCGTGTTAGGGAAGTTGCATTGCTCACCACAGGAAGAGAATGCTGCAGAGAATTTAGAGTTCCAAGTAGAGATGGATTTTGGAAATTTTCTGTAAGAACAAGAGGGTCATGAAAAACTCAGGGAGGTTGAGAAATTCTCACTACGTTTGAGGAACAGCATTATCTTAAGGTTCTTGCTCTCAGGACACCTCTACTATCGACCCTTCCTGAGAAACCCAAAATCAGACAGTTAATGATGGCTGTAAGGACTGAGCAGTTTTCCACTCTTCTGTATTAACTGCCTGTGCTCCCATCTTGGGCACAGATGGGCAGAAGAGCCAAGTGGTATGGTTCAGACATTGTTCTCTAGGCTGGAAGCAACCTTCTCCCTGCCCTGTCTTTCCCTTCAGCCTGCACTCGTATTGACTTCTATGCTATTTCCTAGACTGGAAGCATTTTAGAACTAGGAGGCCCTTAGAGAACTTTCTCTTTTTTCAGTCTCATTTCATGAGTAAGGAAACTGAGGCTCAGAGAGGTCGGGTTGACTTGTTCAAGTTCTCTCATTATGTTAGTGTCATTACCAGGTTTCAGAACCTAAGTATCCTGACTTCCTTGCCAGGACTCCACTCTGAGCATGATAGTGCCAGAAAGCAGGAGAAATAGAACTTATAATATAAGCATTTTTTTTGTCCATTAGAAAACAGTACGGCCATTACCATTGTCATCTTCAGTGTCTCCCTTTGCTTGTGCAGTTCCCACGCTATTACCTAGAGTTGACGTATAGCTCAGTCCAACTGGTGAACTGAAAGAGTCATTTTTGCCCTCTTCAAGCCTGGTTTCTCATCCTACCTCAAAATGATTACCCGAAAGTGGATTTCTTAAGTGCTTTTGGAAAGAGAAAAGTTATCTGATTACTTCAGATTACTCATCTATAAAGTGGTTATAACACCACCACCAATAATAATAGCAGTAATAATTAATAGATGAATAAGCTGATCTATTGCATATGATTTATATGGAGGAAGATACAATAAGTTCTAGAAAGACAAAGAAAAATCATGAAAAACATGTTACGTAACGAAAAAGAAATCCATAGATATTAATGAAAACTGGGGTATGTGGGCAAGTATCAAAGCCTAATGAATTTACTAACAAATGACATTCTGTACCATACATGCAATATTATGAAAGTGAATTTTGCCCACTCTATTTTAGTGAATACTATTAACCAAAAAACACGATGGAGGTGATAGAGGTGAATGAATTCCTAGCCAATGCATACAGACAGAGACGATAAATCAGTAAAAAATGCACAACAAGCAACAGAATGCAACAAATGTGAATGTATAGGTAGCCACAACATATATAGACAAGTATTTCAATGAAAACCGGTACAAAGCAGACAGCAAAATAGTAAGTGTAAAAGAGTTTCATTATTGTGCTCATTCATATTTTTACCCAGCAAGTAACAGGTATTAAGCCTAGGAGAAATATATCTTTCCATGAATATAACTCATATAATAAGCAGAAAGGAAGCTTAAAAAGTATCAAGAAGGTTTTTGTATTTATCCTAGAACTTAGAATCATCTTCCACATCCAAGAAGATGACATCCCAAGACCTCAAAAAACCATCATCCCTAGAATCCAATTAAAAAAGATTTTCAAATGTAAGAAAATCCAAAGGACTCCACAACATTGTTTTAGATAAATGTGGATGTTTGTGTTTTCTTTTTTTCTTTTGCCGTGCCGCGTGGCCCTGGCCGTGAAAGCACCGAGTCCTAAAGCGCTGGACCGCCAGGGAATTCCCTAAATGGGGAATTAGAGATGTGGGGCTTGACTTTTTCTTTTTCTTCTCCGGTAGCTAAGATCTACAAGCGAACGATGGCTGTTGATCAATGTGCTCTCTGTGTTAGGAAGGAAATAACTGTAAAAATGAAAAGCAACCTTGCCTTAGAAGCTACATATCACACAAAGGAAATAGTCCTTCTGATTCAATGTAGAAGATATCATTTAAAATGTTTAATTGGTCAAATGTCTACCTAGTTTAAAAATTAGAAAGAATAGAACACTGAAAAGCAGCCCCCTAGATAACCACTTTGGTTTCTGGTTTCTAGGAAGCATCATTTCTAAAACATACTTCTAAAATGTTTCTATTCCAAACTGTCAAGTGCCAGCTGTATTCAGAGAGGCAATAAAAGAAAGAAAACGGAGTATGACTTTTCTGATAGGCTGCCCTTCCTGGTGATCCCCTGTTCTGGCCTTACTTTCCTTCTTAGTCTGTTAATGTAAGGATTTGCTACCATCAGCTTTGTTTTGCCCTGCTCTGAGCAGATTTCCCTCTGTGCTGTTTCTGCTTTAATTTAAAATCTTTGGCTCCCATCAACATTCCATGGCAAACTGCCTCTTTCTTGAGAGCTCCTCTATGCTTTCCCTCTTCATTCTTATATTTTTTTCCCATCTCTTGGTTCCTGTTGGCCTGTGCTAATGAAAACAATCCTAAACTTGCTTACGTTTGACTCTGTGCCTCCCTATATAGCCCAGTACTCTCCATCCTCTCTCCCTATTCTCTCTTTTCAACTAGTCGAAATACTAGTGGAGGGAGACCATTGGAGATGAAACATCTTGGTATATATCGCTAGTTTTCTGTGTCACCTGGCTTTTCTATGTTTCTGTTGAAACACTCTTTTGAGAAGTCTCTGATTTCATTTTCTACATGGGTACCCTTTAAGGCTCAATATTGGAAAAGAAGGGGATCAGAGTGATCAACCCAATGTGGTATCCTAACGTAACAGATAAGGAAAGCAGCAGGCTTTGTGAGGCAGTCAGTGATTTGTCCAAAGTCACACAGACAGTAAACGTCAAAGTCAAAACTGAAATTAGGTCTCCAGACTTGTAGTTCAATACTTTCCCTCATTATTCCACGCTATTTTGAATCTCCTCCTCAATTTAGGGGCAAAAGAAATCGAACGCAAAACTTTCCAAAGTTTCTTTTCTTACCTGACATGGTCAGAGAAGAGGAGACATCAACTGCAGGTACAAGGGATGAGGAGACAACACTAGAGGATGTCTGAGTGGCTGCAGCTGAACGGCGCACGTGTCCAGTACAAAGGTCACTGGTTACTGGTCCAAACGGCTCCACGGAAACCCCAAGACCTCTACCAAGTGGTAGTAGGTTTGGTAGGAGAGTGATGTCACAAAGCAGGCAGTTGAAAGGTATGAGCTAGCCAATAGGGAGGTCCGATCCCCAACAGGAGGGCGGGCTTGGGTGAAGAGAGCGTAGGAGAGCTAAAACAACCCCTCAATTTCTGAGCTCTGGGGAGGAAATCCTAGAAGACAGATTTACCTCCCCCAGGCTCTTCCATTAGGGAAATCATTGCAACATTTCTTACAGACGTTCATTAATATAATTAACTAACAGTTACTTATATTCTACAGAGTATTCTATTTTATGTATCATATACTTAGAGCTATATAGATCTTATTTAACTAGTATCCTTAGGAAGGAAAGAGCCATGTAGTTTGAACTATTACAGTTGTAACTTGGTTAAAGAGCAGGGTGAAGTTTGTTGAGTGTACCCTGTGGAGAATGTTGTGGTCCAAGGCTCTTCTCTTTTAGTTTCTTCTCCTTGACTCCTACCTTCCTTGGGCTGGGCTAGGCTGGGGGCCAGGTTGGACTTGCGACTTAACATTTCTCTTCCGCTTTCTTTTTTTTTTTTTTCTTCCATTATGGGCATTGCTTCTAGGACAAGCCTTGGTCTTGCATTGGATGTTCCTTCCTGTCAACTTCCAGCAGCAGGAGTCTTCTTTTCAGTGCTTGATGCTTCACGAAATAGACTCTGCCCATTGGCAGCAAATACCAGAGAGCTAGGAGACAGAGCTGGTTGCAGACCTTTCCTCTTCCAGCCCTTGGTTGCAATTGTTTTGCCCATGATTTGCTAGCTCTAGTTCCTTGGGCCACACAGGTATCCTGCCATCCAGCTCTTTTTATATGTGAGAGACATTCTGAACACTGTCCCTCTTTCTTTGCACAGAAGTATATACAGTGTGGCAGTTACCGTAATCTCCTCCCCCTTGCAAACAGCCCCTCTAGAATCTCGGACCTCTAGGACTCTCTGTCTTGCATGCTTGGGTGCAAGGCCAAGCACAATGAAGAGGAGAATAATTAGAGAAAGAGGAGGACATTGGTGGAGAACTGGGAGCAGGTAAGGTGAAAGGGCACCGGAGAAAAGAGATGCATGTAGGTTTTTTGGTTTCTGTGGGAAACAAGTTGACACACTTGGGCCTCATTTTGTATTAACAGAACAGAGAGTTGTAGATATAAGTAGCTAGATCGTGCAGCAACTGCCATGAAGTCTGTACACTGAAGAGAACAGTCTCACATCTAGTTTTCATTTTGTTTTATGTCATATTACCTTATTTATACCATTCACTGGTATGTTTGTAGAACGCAGATGTTTTCAAATGCTCTGGTTTTGTCTACATGGTTATTTCCTTGTCCTATTTGTAAGGAATCCAACATTGTAAGACATATTGCATGTTTTTCTCTTGACGATTGTTTACCTTGAAGCGTCATGAGCTAACTTGAGCTGTTGGATTTTGTGGAGAAACTTTAAAAAGGGTCTGTGAAAAAGGCATTGTGGTGAGTCGCCTTATGCACCCGAGCGTAAGGAGCAGATATCTGCCACCAGCCCAGCTTGGCCTGGATTGCCTCTGTGTTAGTTCCCCTGGTTAGTGCTTTTCTCCCTAACCACTCTTGTGACTGTGATAATGTGAGTTAAGGGCTGAGTTGCTAGTGATTTATGTGTGAGGTAGGCTGGTTTGAGGGAGGAAATCTATGGACCTAGTCATTTTCCTTGGTGGTAAGCTTTCAGGGGTGCAAAGATCGATCTTCCTGGGGACTTTTCTGGTACCAGGAAGATATCGCATAGATGGGACCTCCAAAGACACACATTTAATTTTTAGGCCTGTTGTTCCTATTATGGGATGTGAGTTTCTTCACTGATGGGGATGCTGCTTATCTGAGAAGAAACTGTGAAAGGTGGTGTAGTATAGAGGTGTGGCTTAAGCTTTTAAGTTTTCTTCAAGGTTTTTCCCCTAAGCTTCATACTTCAGACGGCCTACTTACATGAGACTAGTATGTGATGTCAGGCTAACAACTTCCTAAATACCTGCAAGCCAGATCAGTGTCTCTTTTCTCTATATTCCCATGGAAATCAAGGGTCCCGCCGAATTTTCCATCGAAACAGTTGATTTGTGCTGTCTCTAGGAATTCTACAGGGCGTACCGTTGCTTCCTAACCGGTGTCATTTGGGAGATCCACCTCTGTACGTTCAAATGATTAATTTTGAGACTCTGCTCATGTGTGCAGTAAACCCTTTAATTCCCTAAGACCTTCCTTTCCTCCATCTCATACCCCATTAAGCCCGCTTCAGTTTATCTCCTGAATTTCTTTGGAATCTGTCAGCTCTCCCTCAACATCCTAATACTGAACTTGCCTGTCTGTTGCGATTAGGTCCTAACTAGTGTCCATATATCTTGTTTCCCTCCAATCCATTCTTCACACAAGAAAGCTTCAAAGCAAGTTGGAACATTGCTCATAAACATCGCTCACAAACATTGTTTTGAGAATAGAAAACACACTGGTGGCCTTTAAGACTCTGCGTGCTCTAGAATCCTCTCTGCTTCTCTAGCCCCATCTTGTGCCACGTTTGCCCTCACTTTCTATGCTTCAGATACACTGAATTAACCTTAGTTCTCACTCATCTGACAGAAGTCAGTTGAGAAATTATTTTTCACTGTGATTCCTAGCATTAAGGAATTTGATGATCAGGTTTTGTATGAGGACTAAAACTAAACTGGGAAGTGGAAGAATTGCGTTTCAACTGTTTCAGTCAACACGCATGTATTAATGATACCTAAGTATTGAACACCGGGCTAGGTTTCATGAGGGATACAGAAGTTCTGGCCATCTCTGGTTTTGGGTATCCCTTATTTGTTGAGACCTTTGCGTTGTTTGGTTGCCTTTTGTCTGTTTTCCAGATGGGAAAACAGGAACAAGGGAAGTATAGGTTATTACTAGGTGGGGTTGAACAAGTGGAGCAGCAAACTGCAAAGCAGAAAGAAGAGGGACGTACTATAGAGGGATGTGATTTCCATTTTCAAGGCGCCTGCGTCCTGTGCAGGGAGACAGCCTAACATAAAATGTGCCTAACAAAAGATCTATTGACTTCTTACTAAAAATCTCCAGTTCATATAACCCAGGGGTTTATACCTTCTCCTTTAAAAGTTCTATTCCTGGGACTTCCCTGGTGGTCCAGTGGTGAAGACTCTGCGCTTCCAATGCAGCAGGCGTGGGTTCAATCCCTGGTTGGGGAGCTAAGATCCCACATGCTGCGCAGCCAAAGAAATTTTTTTCAAAAGTTATACTCCTGTGTTGTTGAATTTAGTGGTTTAGATTTTGTTTGAATGTTAAGAAGATTTCAGTTTATTTACCAGGAACAAACAAAACATAATGTAAAAATAGTTTCCCAGAAACGATTTCCATCGTTCTCTTCTTCCCTTTCTCCCGCAGACTGACTGGTGTTTCATCTTGACAAGTTCTCTGAAGTTCTCTGTCATTCCATAGGAAAGCGGTCTGGCTTGGAGGTTGCAATCCCAGGGAATTTTTCATCAGCGGGGAAGTCTCCATCACTACAGAGGAATCAAGGTTGAAGTCAGTCCCGGGTAAGTGAGATGCTCCCCCTAAACACCAACACAGCAGTCGTGTACCTTTCAAGGGGTTCAGGGGCAAGATGGGCAAGGCATTTCTACTAACTCTTCTTAAGGATCATGGACAGTGCCCTATGCTACGAGGTAAGCGGTGACTGTTGTAATTCTTACTGGTGATCATTTCATGTCACTGATCCTTGGCTCTCTTTGTATCTCATAGGACTGTTGTAAGTCCAATACAAAATGAGTCTTCTTTTTAAAAAACTGAAATGTTTTACAAAGCCTAGCATTCTCATATAGAGTCCTTTCAATTCTCCCCACTTTCCCGAGAGGCTAAGAACACTTCACACCATGAACTAGGAGAGGGGGTAGAGCCCTTTCTGATGAAATATAGAAACAAAGACAGAGTCTTAGCCTGCTTGCTCTCTGGACAGGATCTCGGACCACAAGGTCTTAAATCCTGGTATAAATGACGGAAGTGAGGACACTTCAACTGGCACTCTCATAACAAGAGTTCTGAAACACCTTCCAAAGAGACTGTAGCAGTAGACGAGGGAAGGGAGTGCTACAGTGTGGTAGTACAGGGGGAATGCTCGGCTACAGCAGTGAAAAATGTGGTACCTATTGGTGTGCTCTTGGGGTTCTTGTACATGTAGCATAGATGACCTTTACAGTGTCCCTCCCACCTTCCCACCTGCATTAGGTGTTCTGTTTTTTTGTTTTTTTTTTTTTTTTAATTTACGTTTATTGATTGATTGATTGATTGAACTTATTTATTCTACGTATTTATTTTTTTGGCTGCACTGGGTCCTCATTGGTGTGCACGGGCTTTCTCTAGTTGCGGCTAGCGGGGTCTACTCTTGGTTGCGGTGTGCGGGCTTCTCATCGCGGTGGCCTCTCTTGTTGCGGAGCATGGGCTGTAGGCGCGTGGGCTTCGGTAGTTGCGGCTCACGGGCTCTGGAATGCAGGCTCAGTCGTTGTGGCACATGCGCTTAGTTGCTGCACGGCATGTGGGATCTTCGCAGACCGGGGCTCGAAGCCGTGTCCCCTGCATTGGCAGGCGCCACCAGGGAAGCCCTAGCTGTTCTTATATAGAGTCTAAAAACAGAGAGCACTGAGAGAAGGTAGTGGTTATTAAAGGCTCAGGATCTAAATTCTACCTGTCTCTACACCCCTTCCCAGCTGTCGATTTGACCCCGTTTGTGAATGCCGACCTCATTCTTCAACTTGCTCTGCCGTTTGTATACTCACCTTGAAAACTTGTTTCTGTGATGCGTTGAGCAGACACAGGGTGGCAGATTGCAGAGGTGGAAGCTGGTGGTCGGATATTTGCGGGCTGAATCTCCTTCAGTCCCATTCCCATTTCTGGTTGCGCAGAGGCCCTACTTCCTGTGTATGACGCGGAGCCATAGGATTGCGGGCAGGAGCCAAGTTCTCCATACAGTGAAGACCCCAGTGTGCCTTGGTTATAGTAATATACCTGGCTTCCTTCCTGGTAGGGAAGTGACAGGCGGCTATGCCCCTGATTTGTTCGTGGGCCTCCTGATACAGCAGTTCCCTTGGCTCTGGCCCTGTCGTCAGCTGCCCCTAGGAGGACTCTGAGCCCTAGCCACTTCTCTGGTAGATTTGCCTATTCCCCCACTATAATCACACCTGAATAAGGCAACTCAAACCTTTCAGAGATGTGTCGTGAACCTCTTGTTTTCTGAAATACCTATCTGGTGGTTGTGAGACTTAAGGCCAACCTCCCCGAGAGACTTTGTTTCTATTTCTCCTAGTAAACCTAGACTCATCTCCTGTCACCTTCAACTCTACTCCAATTGTGTTCTTTCAACCCAGACCCCTGACCCTGCTTTTTACTTCTGCCATTTCATCCTCACTCCTGCTTCCTTTCCTAAATCCATACGTCTCTTTTGGCCTTCCTAGCCCTGGGCCAAGTTCCTTCCTCTTTCCTCAGTTTTTACCCCTTTCCTTCATTCTCCCATCCAACTTTCAGGCCTGCCTTTCTCACGCCCCAGTTAGCAGCATCTCAAAATTCGAAAGGTTTATTACTCATCTATTAATTCTATTCCATTTACTTATTCGGTTCTATACCTATCTTACCTATGTATGGAAGAACCGCTGGTAGCCAAGGTGGCAGCAAGAATCCTAGCAGCTGTCACCTGACGTATCCGTAGTAGTCAGCAATTTCCATTTCTTTGTCCCTCTGGGTGAAAAATTGCAGCTTCCCCGAAGAGGTGTATCTGGCAGCATTCTCCCGTTGTTGTTGAGCCCGCCTCTTCATGGCCTCTCGCTCTGGCCTCTGCTCTTGTTCGATGGGCTTTGACATGACTGGCTCAGGCACGTTGGGTTCCCTCCATGGAACTCGTTGCTTGCTGAAGTCTTGGAGTAGAAGTTGGGTTTGGAGCTTGGGTGGGGACTGGCGCTTAGTCACAGCAGGGGGAACAGGCTCGCGCTGGAGAGAAGCGCCAGATGAAGTTTTGTAGGGTGCAGGCCTAGGAGCAGCAGGCTGAGGGACACGAGGCTGGGTATGGTTGGTCCAAGCCGGTTGGGTTGGGTTGGCCACAGTTGGCTGAGCTGGTTTGGCGGGACCTGGCAAAGAGGCAGGAGCTGGCTGGGATGAATTGACTGCAGCAGGTTGAGCTGAGTCAGTAGAACCAGGCTGGGCACGGTAAGCCACAGCAGGCCGATGTGAGGCCAGAGACTGTGGCCTCCGAGGAGCGGGTCGAGCTTGAGGCTTGTCCCAGGCAGAAAAAGGCAGAGGTATCAACTTGACCTTCCCAGGAGGAGGCCGCTCACACTGGGATGGAGATGGACACTCTGTTTCAGCACTGCTGTCTGGTTTCTGGGCTTGGACTTGCGTTTTCTCAGGCCTCTTACCCTCACGTGGGGTATGCCGCCGTGGCTGGATCGCTGGGGGTGGCTGGGGGTCTTTGGGGTTGCTTGAATTTCCCAAGAGCCGACAGGAAGAGAGCCCAGTTTTCGTCTCATTCTTCTTCCCCAGCGCATGAAGAACCTTCACAGACTCCAGCATGCGCACGCCAAGGGAGGTTCGAGGCTTTTGAAAGCTCTCTTGGCGAAGCTCAGTTTGGTGTTCCTTTCGCTTCGTGTTGGGGATTGCTGGCTTGTCTTCTGCCTTGACTTTGTTCCCTGACTGCTTGTTCTCTTCAGCCTTGTTTCTTCCTCTGGTCCTTTTGGTCTTTTCCTGCCCATGGCTCTCAGTTTTGCTGATCTTTCCGGATGCAGCTTTCTGAGGTTTGCCTTGAGAGTGCTTGGCCGTGTTCGCAGGAGCCCTGTCACTGACTGCAGCAGTGCATATAACCGCTTCTCCCCCTAACAGGCACTCTGGATCCTTTGGCTGGATTTTGGCCTTGGGAGCACCACCGATAGGCTCAGAGGCTTTCTGTTTGTTCTTCCTGGGTTGATCAGAGGGAACCTTTACGACACTTGGCTTTTCCTGCACCTGATTCACCTTAATGGCTCTGGTGTCTTCAGCTTTGATCACGTTGGGACCTTGGGATCGATCAAGATCTTTCCAAGAATTAAAGAGCTGGGGAAGGTGAATATCCTCCGCCAGTGTAGTAATGTCTGCAAGACCACTGCTAGGTTCAGTCCCATTTTCAAGTGTCCCTAGGTCCTGACGACTCAGGCTGTTCTCTCCCAGATCAGCATTTTCAGAACCAGGCTGCTCCTCTTGGCTGAGGGGATCGGTGCAGGCCAGCGGCTGGGGAATATCAGGGATTCCCAAAGGGAGTAGTGGAGGATCTTGGTTTTCTATTGGGATCTGGTAGGCCTCCAGAGGCTTTGACAGCTTGGTTTTGATATCCTCCACGTTCTTACTCTCTGTTTGTCCCTGGCTTGGAGCTGGAGGCAGGGCCAGGAGACGCCTGGCACTCTGGACTGGAGCTGTCACTGAAATGTCCCCAAGTTCAGATGGTGGGTTACTCTCAAGTATGTGACTGTTTCTGCTACTGCAGGACTTGGGGAGTTCTTGAGTTTGTGTCACACAAAACGTCTGGCTTGGAGGTTGCAATCCCAGGGAATTTTTCATCACCAGGGAAGTCTCCATCACTACAAAGGGATCAAGGGAGAAGTCAGTCCCTGGTAAATGAGATGCTCCCCCTAAACACCAACACAGCAGTCATGTACCTTTCAAGGGGTTCAGGGGCAAGATGGGCAAGGCATTTCTACTAACTCTTCTTAAGGATCATGGACAGTGCCCTATGCTACGAGGTAAGCGGTGACTGTTGTAATGCTTAACTGGTGATCATTTCATGTCACTGATCCTTGGCTCTCTTTGTATCTCATAGGACTGTTGTAAGTCCAATACAAAATGAGTCTTCTTTTTAAAAAACTGAAATGTTTTACAAAGCCTAGCATTCTCATAGAGAGTCCTTTGAATTCTCCCCACTTTCCCGAGAGGCTAAGAACACTTCACACCATGAACTAGGAGAGGGGGTAGAGCCCTTTCTGATGAAATATAGAAACAAAGACAGAGTCTTAGCCTGCTTGCTCTCTGGACAGGATCTCGGACCACAAGGTCTTAAATCCTGGTATAAATGACGGAAGTGAGGACACTTCAACTGGCACTCTCATAACAAGAGTTCTGAAACACCTTCCAAAGAGACTGTAGCAGTAGACGAGGGAAGGGAGTGCTACAGTGTGGTAGTACAGGGGGAATGCTCGGCTACAGCAGTGAAAAATGTGGTACCTATTGGTGTGCTCTTGGGGTTCTTGTACATGTAGCATAGATGACCTTTACAGTGTCCCTCCCACCTTCCCACCTGCATTAGGTGTTCTGTTTTTTTGTTTTTTTTTTTTTTTTAATTTACGTTTATTGATTGATTGATTGATTGAACTTATTTATTCTACGTATTTATTTTTTTGGCTGCACTGGGTCCTCATTGGTGTGCACGGGCTTTCTCTAGTTGCGGCTAGCGGGGTCTACTCTTGGTTGCGGTGTGCGGGCTTCTCATCGCGGTGGCCTCTCTTGTTGCGGAGCATGGGCTGTAGGCGCGTGGGCTTCGGTAGTTGCGGCTCACGGGCTCTGGAATGCAGGCTCAGTCGTTGTGGCACATGCGCTTAGTTGCTGCACGGCATGTGGGATCTTCGCAGACCGGGGCTCGAAGCCGTGTCCCCTGCATTGGCAGGCGCCACCAGGGAAGCCCTAGCTGTTCTTATATAGAGTCTAAAAACAGAGAGCACTGAGAGAAGGTAGTGGTTATTAAAGGCTCAGGATCTAAATTCTACCTGTCTCTACACCCCTTCCCAGCTGTCGATTTGACCCCGTTTGTGAATGCCGACCTCATTCTTCAACTTGCTCTGCCGTTTGTATACTCACCTTGAAAACTTGTTTCTGTGATGCGTTGAGCAGACACAGGGTGGCAGATTGCAGAGGTGGAAGCTGGTGGTCGGATATTTGCGGGCTGAATCTCCTTCAGTCCCATTCCCATTTCTGGTTGCGCAGAGGCCCTACTTCCTGTGTATGACGCGGAGCCATAGGATTGCGGGCAGGAGCCAAGTTCTCCATACAGTGAAGACCCCAGTGTGCCTTGGTTATAGTAATATACCTGGCTTCCTTCCTGGTAGGGAAGTGACAGGCGGCTATGCCCCTGATTTGTTCGTGGGCCTCCTGATACAGCAGTTCCCTTGGCTCTGGCCCTGTCGTCAGCTGCCCCTAGGAGGACTCTGAGCCCTAGCCACTTCTCTGGTAGATTTGCCTATTCCCCCACTATAATCACACCTGAATAAGGCAACTCAAACCTTTCAGAGATGTGTCGTGAACCTCTTGTTTTCTGAAATACCTATCTGGTGGTTGTGAGACTTAAGGCCAACCTCCCCGAGAGACTTTGTTTCTATTTCTCCTAGTAAACCTAGACTCATCTCTCCTGTCACCTTCAACTCTACTCCAATTGTGTTCTTTCAACCCAGACCCCTGACCCTGCTTTTTACTTCTGCCATTTCATCCTCACTCCTGCTTCCTTTCCTAAATCCATACGTCTCTTTTGGCCTTCCTAGCCCTGGGCCAAGTTCCTTCCTCTTTCCTCAGTTTTTACCCTTTCCTTCATTCTCCCATCCAACTTTCAGGCCTTCCTTTCTCACGCCCCAGTTAGCAGCATCTCAAAATTCGAAAGGTTTATTACTCATCTATTAATTCTATTCCATTTACTTATTCGGTTCTATACCTATCTTACCTATGTATGGAAGAACCGCTGGTAGCCAAGGTGGCAGCAAGAATCCTAGCAGCTGTCACCTGACGTATCCGTAGTAGTCAGCAATTTCCATTTCTTTGTCCCTCTGGGTGAAAAATTGCAGCTTCCCCGAAGAGGTGTATCTGGCAGCATTCTCCCGTTGTTGTTGAGCCCGCCTCTTCATGGCCTCTCGCTCTGGCCTCTGCTCTTGTTCGATGGCTTTGACATGACTGGCTCAGGCACGTTGGGTTCCCTCCATGGAACTCGTTGCTTGCTGAAGTCTTGGAGTAGAAGTTGGGTTTGGAGCTTGGGTGGGGACTGGCGCTTAGTCACAGCAGGGGGAACAGGCTCGCGCTGGAGAGAAGCGCCAGATGAAGTTTTGTAGGGTGCAGGCCTAGGAGCAGCAGGCTGAGGGACACGAGGCTGGGTATGGTTGGTCCAAGCCGGTTGGGTTGGGTTGGCCACAGTTGGCTGAGCTGGTTTGGCGGGACCTGGCAAAGAGGCAGGAGCTGGCTGGGATGAATTGACTGCAGCAGGTTGAGCTGAGTCAGTAGAACCAGGCTGGGCACGGTAAGCCACAGCAGGCCGATGTGAGGCCAGAGACTGTGGCCTCCGAGGAGCGGGTCGAGCTTGAGGCTTGTCCCAGGCAGAAAAAGGCAGAGGTATCAACTTGACCTTCCCAGGAGGAGGCCGCTCACACTGGGATGGAGATGGACACTCTGTTTCAGCACTGCTGTCTGGTTTCTGGGCTTGGACTTGCGTTTTCTCAGGCCTCTTACCCTCACGTGGGGTATGCCGCCGTGGCTGGATCGCTGGGGGTGGCTGGGGGTCTTTGGGGTTGCTTGAATTTCCCAAGAGCCGACAGGAAGAGAGCCCAGTTTTCGTCTCATTCTTCTTCCCCAGCGCATGAAGAACCTTCACAGACTCCAGCATGCGCACGCCAAGGGAGGTTCGAGGCTTTTGAAAGCTCTCTTGGCGAAGCTCAGTTTGGTGTTCCTTTCGCTTCGTGTTGGGGATTGCTGGCTTGTCTTCTGCCTTGACTTTGTTCCCTGACTGCTTGTTCTCTTCAGCCTTGTTTCTTCCTCTGGTCCTTTTGGTCTTTTCCTGCCCATGGCTCTCAGTTTTGCTGATCTTTCCGGATGCAGCTTTCTGAGGTTTGCCTTGAGAGTGCTTGGCCGTGTTCGCAGGAGCCCTGTCACTGACTGCAGCAGTGCATATAACCGCTTCTCCCCCTAACAGGCACTCTGGATCCTTTGGCTGGATTTTGGCCTTGGGAGCACCACCGATAGGCTCAGAGGCTTTCTGTTTGTTCTTCCTGGGTTGATCAGAGGGAACCTTTACGACACTTGGCTTTTCCTGCACCTGATTCACCTTAATGGCTCTGGTGTCTTCAGCTTTGATCACGTTGGGACCTTGGGATCGATCAAGATCTTTCCAAGAATTAAAGAGCTGGGGAAGGTGAATATCCTCCGCCAGTGTAGTAATGTCTGCAAGACCACTGCTAGGTTCAGTCCCATTTTCAAGTGTCCCTAGGTCCTGACGACTCAGGCTGTTCTCTCCCAGATCAGCATTTTCAGAACCAGGCTGCTCCTCTTGGCTGAGGGGATCGGTGCAGGCCAGCGGCTGGGGAATATCAGGGATTCCCAAAGGGAGTAGTGGAGGATCTTGGTTTTCTATTGGGATCTGGTAGGCCTCCAGAGGCTTTGACAGCTTGGTTTTGATATCCTCCACGTTCTTACTCTCTGTTTGTCCCTGGCTTGGAGCTGGAGGCAGGGCCAGGAGACGCCTGGCACTCTGGACTGGAGCTGTCACTGAAATGTCCCCAAGTTCAGATGGTGGGTTACTCTCAAGTATGTGACTGTTTCTGCTACTGCAGGACTTGGGGAGTTCTTGAGTTTGTGTCACACAAAACGTCTGGCTTGGAGGTTGCAATCCCAGGGAATTTTTCATCACCAGGGAAGTCTCCATCACTACAAAGGGATCAAGGGAGAAGTCAGTCCCTGGTAAATGAGATGCTCCCCCTAAACACCAACACAGCAGTCATGTACCTTTCAAGGGGTTCAGGGGCAAGATGGGCAAGGCATTTCTACTAACTCTTCTTAAGGATCATGGACAGTGCCCTATGCTACGAGGTAAGCGGTGACTGTTGTAATGCTTAACTGGTGATCATTTCATGTCACTGATCCTTGGCTCTCTTTGTATCTCATAGGACTGTTGTAAGTCCAATACAAAATGAGTCTTCTTTTTAAACAACTGAAATGTTTTACAAAGCCTAGCATTCTCATATAGAGTCCTTTCAATTCTCCCCACTTTCCCGAGAGGCTAAGAACACTTCACACCATGAACTAGGAGAGGGGGTAGAGCCCTTTCTGATGAAATACAGAAACAAAGACAGAGTCTTAGCCTGCTTGCTCTCTGGACAGGATCTCGGACCACAAGGTCTTAAATCCTGGTATAAATGACGGAAGTGAGGACACTTCAACTGGCACTCTCATAACAAGAGTTCTGAGACACCTTCCAAAGAGACTGTAGCAGTAGACGAGGGAAGGGAGTGCTACAGTGTGGTAGTACAGGGGGAATGCTCGGCTACAGCAGTGAAAAATGTGGTACCTATTGGTGTGCTCTCGGGGTTCTTGTACATGTAGCATAGATGACCTTTACAGTGTCCCTGCCACCTTCCCACCTGCATTAGGTGTTCTTTTTGTTTTTTTGTTTTTTTGTTTTTTTTTAATTTACGTTTATTTATTGATTGATTGTTTGAACTTATTTATTCTACGTATTTATTTTTTTGGCTGCACAGGGTCTTCATTGCTGTGCACGGGCTTTCTCTAGTTGCGGCTAGCGGGGTCTACTCTTGGTTGCGGTGTGCGGGCTTCTCTTGTTGCGGAGCATGCGCTCTAGGCGCGTGGGCTTCGGTAGTTGCGGCTCACGGGCTCTAGAATGCAGGCTCAGTCGTTGTGGCACATGGGCTTAGTTGCTCCACGGCATGTGGGATCTTCCCAGACCAGGGCTCGAACCCGTGTCCCCCGCATTGCATTGGCAGGCGGATTCTTAACCACGGCGCCACCAGGGAAGCCCTAGGTGTTCTTACATAGAGTCTAAAAACAGAGGGCACTGAGCGAAGGTAGTGGTTACTAAAGGCTCAGGATCTAAATTCTACCTGTCTCTACACCCCTTCCCAGCTGTCGATTTGACCCCATTTGTGAATGCCGACCTCATTCTTCAGCTTTCTCTGCCGTTTGTATACTCACCTTGAAAACTTGTTTCTGTGATGCGTTGAGCAGACACAGGGTGGCAGATTGCAGAGGTGGAAGCTGGTGGTCGGATATTTGTGGGCTGAATCTCCTTCAGTCCCATTCCCATTTCTGGTTGCGCAGAGGCCCTACTTCCTGTGTATGACGCGGAGCCATAGGATTGCGGGCAGGAGCCAAGTTCTCCATACAGTGAAGACCCCAGTGTGCCTTGGTTATAGTAATATACCTGGCTTCCTTCCTGGTAGGGAAGTGACAGGCGGCTATGCCCCTGATTTGGAATCTGAGATGGTGCTCCCTGAGCAAGCCTGGCAGAAAGTGATGGATATAGAGGGACCATGTTATTGGCGTCTGAAGTTTTATCATACTGGGCTGCCATAAACATGGAGGAAGCAGCTGGGTGCCGGTCAGTGAGTGCCAGAGTAAAGTCTCCGAGTGAAGAGGAATTCTTTTCAGTGCTTCCTGTGATGTCCCACTCAAGAACACCTGGATAGGAAGGAGCTGAAGTGGAGATCTGGCTGTGGTCAGTAACTCCAGATAACATAGTCGTGCTGGAATGTTGGTAAAGGTAGGCACTACCCATGAGTGTCTGGAAAGAGGTACCGGTAGCCGATGCCGAACTGACGGCAGGGGCAGAGACTCTGGAGAAGTTGCAGACACTTCGTGTTAGGGAAGTTGCATTGCTCACCACAGGAAGAGAATGCTGCAGAGAATTTAGAGTTCCAAGTAGAGATGGATTTTGGAAATTTTCTGTAAGAACAAGAGGGTCATGAAAAACTCAGGGAGGTTGAGAAATTCTCACTACGTTTGAGGAACAGCATTATCTTAAGGTTCTTGCTCTCAGGACACCTCTACTATCGACCCTTCCTGAGAAACCCAAAATCAGACAGTTAATGATGGCTGTAAGGACTGAGCAGTTTTCCACTCTTCTGTATTAACTGCCTGTGCTCCCATCTTGGGCACAGATGGGCAGAAGAGCCAAGTGGTATGGTTCAGACATTGTTCTCTAGGCTGGAAGCAACCTTCTCCCTGCCCTGTCTTTCCCTTCAGCCTGCACTCGTATTGACTTCTATGCTATTTCCTAGACTGGAAGCATTTTAGAACTAGGAGGCCCTTAGAGAACTTTCTCTTTTTTCAGTCTCATTTCACGAGTAAGGAAACTGAGGCTCAGAGAGGTCGGGTTGACTTGTTCAGGTTCTCTCATTATGTTAGTGTCATTACCAGGTTTCAGAACCTAAGTATCCTGACTTCCTTGCCAGGACTCCACTCTGAGCATGATAGTGCCAGAAAGCAGGAGAAATAGAACTTATAATATAAGCATTTTTTTTGTCCATTAGAAAACAGTACGGCCATTACCATTGTCATCTTCAGTGTCTCCCTTTGCTTGTGCAGTTCCCACGCTATTACCTAGAGTTGACGTATAGCTCAGTCCAACTGGTGAACTGAAAGAGTCATTTTTGCCCTCTTCAAGCCTGGTTTCTCATCCTACCTCAAAATGATTACCCGAAAGTGGATTTCTTAAGTGCTTTTGGAAAGAGAAAAGTTATCTGATTACTTCAGATTACTCATCTATAAAGTGGTTATAACACCACCACCAATAATAATAGCAGTAATAATTAATAGATGAATAAGCTGATCTATTGCGTATGATTTATATGGAGGAAGATACAATAAGTTCTAGAAAGACAAAGAAAAATCATGAAAAACATGTTACGTAACGAAAAAGAAATCCATAGATATTAATGAAAACTGGGGTATGTGGGCAAGTATCAAAGCCTAATGAATTTACTAACAAATGACATTCTGTACCATACATGCAATATTATGAAAGTGAATTTTGCCCACTCTATTTTAGTGAATACTATTAACCAAAAAACACGATGGAGGTGATAGAGGTGAATGAATTCCTAGCCAATGCATACAGACAGAGACGATAAATCAGTAAAAAATGCATAACAAGCAACAGAATGCAACAAATGTGAATGTATAGGTAGCCACAACATATATAGACAAGTATTTCAATGAAAACCGGTACAAAGCAGACAGCAAAATAGTAAGTGTAAAAGAGTTTCATTATTGTGCTCATTCATATTTTTACCCAGCAAGTAACAGGTATTAAGCCTAGGAGAAATATATCTTTCCATGAATATAACTCATATAATAAGCAGAAAGGAAGCTTAAAAAGTATCAAGAAGGTTTTTGTATTTATCCTAGAACTTAGAATCATCTTCCACATCCAAGAAGATGACATCCCAAGACCTCAAAAAACCATCATCCCTAGAATCCAATTAAAAAAGATTTTCAAATGTAAGAAAATCCAAAGGACTCCACAACATTGTTTTAGATAAACGTGGATGTTTGTGTTTTCTTTTTTTCTTTTGCCGCGCCGCGTGGCCCTGGCCGTGAAAGCACCGAGTCCTAAGCGCTGGACCGCCAGGGAATTCCCTAAATGGGGAATTAGAGATGTGGGGGCTTGACTTTTTCTTTTTCTTCTCCGGTAGCTAAGATCTACAAGCGAACGATGGCTGTTGATCAATGTGCTCTCTGTGTTAGGAAGGAAATAACTGTAAAAATTGAAAAGCAACCTTGCCTTAGAAGCTACATATCACACAAAGGAAATAGTCCTTCTGATTCAATGTAGAAGATATCATTTAAAATGTTTAATTGGTCAAATGTCTACCTAGTTTAAAAATTAGAAAGAATAGAACACTGAAAAGCAGCCCCCTAGATAACCACTTTGGTTTCTGGTTTCTAGGAAGCATCATTTCTAAAACATACTTCTAAAATGTTTCTATTCCAAACTGTCAAGTGCCAGCTGTATTCAGAGAGGCAATAAAAGAAAGAAAACGGAGTATGACTTTTCTGATAGGCTGCCCTTCCTGGTGATCCCCTGTTCTGGCCTTACTTTCCTTCTTAGTCTGTTAATGTAAGGATTTGCTACCATCAGCTTTGTTTTGCCCTGCTCTGAGCAGATTTCCCTCTGTGCTGTTTCTGCTTTAATTTAAAATCTTTGGCTCCCATCAACATTCCATGGCAAACTGCCTCTTTCTTGAGAGCTCCTCTATGCTTTCCCTCTTCATTCTTATATTTTTTTCCCATCTCTTGGTTCCTGTTGGCCTGTGCTAATGAAAACAATCCTAAACTTGCTTACGTTTGACTCTGTGCCTCCCTATATAGCCCAGTACTCTCCATCCTCTCTCCCTATTCTCTCTTTTCAACTAGTCGAAATACTAGTGGAGGGAGACCATTGGAGATGAAACATCTTGGTATATATCGCTAGTTTTCTGTGTCACCTGGCTTTTCTATGTTTCTGTTGAAACACTCTTGAGAAGTCTCTGATTTCATTTTCTACATGGGTACCCTTTAAGGCTCAATATTGGAAAAGAAGGGGATCAGAGTGATCAACCCAATGTGGTATCCTAACGTAACAGATAAGGAAAGCAGCAGGCTTTGTGAGGCAGTCAGTGATTTGTCCAAAGTCACACAGACAGTAAACGTCAAAGTCAAAACTGAAATTAGGTCTCCAGACTTGTAGTTCAATACTTTCCCTCATTATTCCACGCTATTTTGAATCTCCTCCTCAATTTAGGGGCACAAGAAATCGAACGCAAAACTTTCCAAAGTTTCTTTTCTTACCTGACATGGTCAGAGAAGAGGAGACATCAACTGCAGGTACAAGGGATGAGGAGACAACACTAGAGGATGTCTGAGTGGCTGCAGCTGAACGGCGCACGTGTCCAGTACAAAGGTCACTGGTTACTGGTCCAAACGGCTCCACGGAAACCCCAAGACCTCTACCAAGTGGTAGTAGGTTTGGTAGGAGAGTGATGTCACAAAGCAGGCAGTTGAAAGGTATGAGCTAGCCAATAGGGAGGTCCGATCCCCAACAGGAGGGCGGGCTTGGGTGAAGAGAGCGTAGGAGAGCTAAAACAACCCCTCAATTTCTGAGCTCTGGGGAGGAAATCCTAGAAGACAGATTTACCTCCCCCAGGCTCTTCCATTAGGGAAATCATTGCAACATTTCTTACAGACGTTCATTAATATAATTAACTAACAGTTACTTATATTCTACAGAGTATTCTATTTTATGTATCATATACTTAGAGCTATATAGATCTTATTTAACTAGTATCCTTAGGAAGGAAAGAGCCATGTAGTTTGAACTATTACAGTTGTAACTTGGTTAAAGAGCAGGGTGAAGTTTGTTGAGTGTACCCTGTGGAGAATGTTGTGGTCCAAGGCTCTTCTCTTTTAGTTTCTTCTCCTTGACTCCTACCTTCCTTGGGCTGGGCTAGGCTGGGGGCCAGGTTGGACTTGCGACTTAACATTTCTCTTCCGCTTTCTTTTTTTTTTTTTTTTTTCTTCCATTATGGGCATTGCTTCTAGGACAAGCCTTGATCTTGCATTGGATGTTCCTTCCTGTCAACTTCCAGCAGCAGGAGTCTTCTTTTCAGTGCTTGATGCTTCACGAAATAGACTCTGCCCATTGGCAGCAAATACCAGAGAGCCAGGAGACAGAGCTGGTTGCAGACCTTTCCTCTTCCAGCCTTTGGTTGCAATTGTTTTGCCCATGATTTGCTAGCTCTAGTTCCTTGGGCCACACAGGTATCCTGCCATCCAGCTCTTTTTATATGTGAGAGACATTCTGAACACTGTCCCTCTTTCTTTGCACAGAAGTATATACAGTGTGGCAGTTACCGTAATCTCCTCCCCCTTGCAAACAGCCCCTCTAGAATCTCGGACCTCTAGGACTCTCTGTCTTGCATGCTTGGGTGCAAGGCCAAGCACAATGAAGAGGAGAATAATTAGAGAAAGAGGAGGACATTGGTGGAGAACTGGGAGCAGGTAAGGTGAAAGGGCACCGGAGAAAAGAGATGCATGTAGGTTTTTTGGTTTCTGTGGGAAACAAGTTGACACACTTGGGCCTCATTTTGTATTAACAGAACAGAGAGTTGTAGATATAAGTAGCTAGATCGTGCAGCAACTGCCATGAAGTCTGTACACTGAAGAGAACAGTCTCACATCTAGTTTTCATTTTGTTTTATGTCATATTACCTTATTTATAGCATTCACTGGTATGTTTGTAGAACGCAGATGTTTTCAAATGCTCTGGTTTTGTCTACATGGTTATTTCCTTGTCCTATTTGTAAGGAATCCAACATTGTAAGACATATTGCATGTTTTTCTCTTGACGATTGTTTACCTTGAAGCGTCATGAACTAACTTGAGCTGTTGGATTTTGTGGAGAAACTTTAAAAAGGGTCTGTGAAAAAGGCATTGTGGTGAGTCGCATTATGCACCCGAGCGTAAGGAGCAGATATCTGCCACCAGCCCAGCTTGGCCTGGATTGCCTCTGTGTTAGTTCCCCTGGTTAGTGCTTTTCTCCCTAACCACTCTTGTGACTGTGATAATGTGAGTTAAGGGCTGAGTTGCTAGTGATTTATGTGTGAGGTAGGCTGGTTTGAGGGAGGAAATCTATGGACCTAGTCATTTTCCTTGGTGGTAAGCTTTCAGGGGTGCAAAGATCGATCTTCCTGGGGACTTTTCTGGTACCAGGAAGATATCGCATAGATGGGACCTCCAAAGACACACATTTAATTTTTAGGCCTGTTGTTCCTATTATGGGATGTGAGTTTCTTCACTGATGGGGATGCTGCTTATCTGAGAAGAAACTGTGAAAGGTGGTGTAGTATAGAGGTGTGGCTTAAGCTTTTAAGTTTTCTTCAAGGTTTTTCCCCTAAGCTTCATACTTCAGACGGCCTACTTACATGAGACTAGTATGTGATGTCAGGCTAACAACTTCCTAAATACCTGCAAGCCAGATCAGTGTCTCTTTTCTCTATATTCCCATGGAAATCAAGGGTCCCGCCGAATTTTCCATCGAAACAGTTGATTTGTGCTGTCTCTAGGAATTCTACAGGGCGTACCGTTGCTTCCTAACCAGTGTCATTTGGGAGATCGATCCCCCTCTGTACGTTCAAATGATTAATTTTGAGACTCTGCTCATGTGTGCAGTAAACCCTTTAATTCCCTAAGACCTTCCTTTCCTCCATCTCATACCCCATGAAGCCCGCTTCAGTTTATCTCCTGAATTTCTTTGGAATCTGTCAGCTCTCCCTCAACATCCTAATACTGAACTTGCCTGTCTGTTGCGATTAGGTCCTAACTAGTGTCCATATATCTTGTTTCCCTCCAATCCATTCTTCACACAAGAAAGCTTCAAAGCAAGTTGGAACATTGCTCATAAACATCGCTCACAAACATTGTTTTGAGAATAGAAAACACACTGGTGGCCTTTAAGACTCTGCGTGCTCTAGAATCCTCTCTGCTTCTCTAGCCCCATCTTGTGCCACGTTTGCCCTCACTTTCTATGCTTCAGATACACTGAATTAACCTTAGTTCTCACTCATCTAACAGAAGTCAGTTGAGAAATTATTTTTCACTGTGATTCCTAGCATTAAGGAATTTGATGATCAGGTTTTGTATGAGGACTAAAACTAAACTGGGAAGTGGAAGAATTGCGTTTCAACTGTTTCAGTCAACACGCATGTATTAATGATACCTAAGTATTGAACACCGGGCTAGGTTTCATGAGGGATACAGAAGTTCTGGCCATCTCTGGTTTTGGGTATCCCTTATTTGTTGAGACCTTTGCGTTGTTTGGTTGCCTTTTGTCTGTTTTCCAGATGGGAAAACAGGAACAAGGGAAGTATAGGTTATTACTAGGTGGGGTTGAACAAGTGGAGCAGCAAACTGCAAAGCAGAAAGAAGAGGGACGTACTATAGAGGGATGTGATTTCCATTTTCAAGGCGCCTGCGTCCTGTGCAGGGAGACAGCCTAACATAAAATGTGCCTAACAAAAGATCTATTGACTTCTTACTAAAAATCTCCAGTTCATATAACCCAGGGGTTTATACCTTCTCCTTTAAAAGTTCTATTCCTGGGACTTCCCTGGTGGTCCAGTGGTGAAGACTCTGCGCTTCCAATGCAGCAGGCGTGGGTTCAATCCCTGGTTGGGGAGCTAAGATCCCACATGCTGCGCAGCCAAAGAAATTTTTTTCAAAAGTTATACTCCTGTGTTGTTGAATTTAGTGGTTTAGATTTTGTTTGAATGTTAAGAAGATTTCAGTTTATTTACCAGGAACAAACAAAACATAATGTAAAAATAGTTTCCCAGAAACGATTTCCATCGTTCTCTTCTTCCCTTTCTCCCGCAGACTGACTGGTGTTTCATCTTGACAAGTTCTCTGAAGTTCTCTGTCATTCCATAGGAAAGCGGTCTGGCTTGGAGGTTGCAATCCCAGGGAATTTTTCATCAGCGGGGAAGTCTCCATCACTACAGAGGAATCAAGGGAGAAGTCAGTCCCGGGTAAGTGAGATGCTCCCCCTAAACACCAACACAGCAGTCGTGTACCTTTCAAGGGGTTCAGGGGCAAGATGGGCAAGGCATTTCTACTAACTCTTCTTAAGGATCATGGACAGTGTGCCCTATGCTACGAGGTAAGCGGTGACTGTTGTAATTCTTACTGGTGATCATTTCATGTCACTGATCCTTGGCTCTCTTTGTATCTCATAGGACTGTTGTAAGTCCAATACAAAATGAGTCTTCTTTTTAAAAAACTGAAATGTTTTACAAAGCCTAGCATTCTCATAGAGAGTCCTTTGAATTCTCCCCACTTTCCCGAGAGGCTAAGAACACTAGTTCACACCATGAACTAGGAGAGGGGGTAGAGCCCTTTCTGATGAAATATAGAAACAAAGACAGAGTCTTAGCCTGCTTGCTCTCTGGACAGGATCTCGGACCACAAGGTCTTAAATCCTGGTATAAATGACGGAAGTGAGGACAGTTCAACTGGCACTCTCATAACAAGAGTTCTGAAACACCTTCCAAAGAGACTGTAGCAGTAGACGAGGGAAGGGAGTGCTACAGTGTGGTAGTACAGGGGGAATGCTCGGCTACAGCAGTGAAAAATGTGGTACCTATTGGTGTGCTCTCGGGGTTCTTGTACATGTAGCATAGATGACCTTTACAGTGTCCCTCCCACCTTCCCACCTGCATTAGGTGTTCTGTTTTTTTGTTTGTTTGTTTGTTTTTAATTTACGTTTATTGATTGATTGATTGATTGAACTTATTTATTCTACGTATTTATTTTTTTGGCTGCACTGGGTCCTCATTGCTGTGCACGGGCTTTCTCTAGTTGCGGCTAGCGGGGTCTACTCTTGGTTGCGGTGTGCGGGCTTCTCATCGCGGTGGCCTCTCTTGTTGCGGAGCATGGGCTGTAGGCGCGTGGGCTTCGGTAGTTGCGGCTCACGGGCTCTGGAATGCAGGCTCAGTCGTTGTGGCACATGCGCTTAGTTGCAGCACGGCATGTGGGATCTTCGCAGACCGGGGCTCGAAGCCGTGTCCCCTGCATTGGCAGGCGCCACCAGGGAAGCCCTAGCTGTTCTTACATAGAGTCTAAAAACAGAGAGCACTGAGAGAAGGTAGTGGTTATTAAAGGCTCAGGATCTAAATTCTACCTGTCTCTACACCCCTTCCCAGCTGTCGATTTAACCCCGTTTGTGAATGCCGACCTCATTCTTCAACTTGCTCTGCCGTTTGTATACTCACCTTGAAAACTTGTTTCTGTGATGCGTTGAGCAGACACAGGGTGGCAGATTGCAGAGGTGGAAGCTGGTGGTCGGATATTTGTGGGCTGAATCTCCTTCAGTCCCATTCCCATTTCTGGTTGCGCAGAGGCCCTACTTCCTGTGTATGACGCGGAGCCATAGGATTGCGGGCAGGAGCCAAGTTCTCCATACAGTGAAGACCCCAGTGTGCCTTGGTTATAGTAATATACCTGGCTTCCTTCCTGGTAGGGAAGTGACAGGCGGCTATGCCCCTGATTTGTTCGTGGGCCTCCTGATGCAGCAGTTCCCTTGGCTCTGCCCCTGTCGTCAGCTGCCCCTAGGAGGACTCTGAGCCCTAGCCACTTCTCTGGTAGATTTGCCTATTCCCCCACTATAATCACACCTGAATAAGGCAACTCAAACCTTTCAGAGATGTGTCGTGAACCTCTTGTTTTCTGAAATACCTATCTGGTGGTTGTGAGACTTAAGGCCAACCTCCCCGAGAGACTTTGTTTCTATTTCTCCTAGTAAACCTAGACTCATCTCCTGTCACCTTCAACTCTACTCCAATTGTGTTCTTTCAACCCAGACCCCTGACCCTGCTTTTTACTTCTGCCATTTCATCCTCACTCCTGCTTCCTTTCCTAAATCCATACGTCTCTTTTGGCCTTCCTAGCCCTGGGCCAAGTTCCTTCCTCTTTCCTCAGTTTTTACCCCTTTCCTTCATTCTCCCATCCAACTTTCAGGCCTTCCTTTCTCACGCCCCAGTTAGCAGCATCTCAAAATTCGAAAGGTTTATTACTCATCTATTAATTCTATTCCATTTACTTATTCGGTTCTATACCTATCTTACCTATGTATGGAAGAACCGCTGGTAGCCAAGGTGGCAGCAAGAATCCTAGCAGCTGTCACCTGACGTATCCGTAGTAGTCAGCAATTTCCATTTCTTTGTCCCTCTGGGTGAAAAATTGCAGCTTCCCCGAAGAGGTGTATCTGGCAGCATTCTCCCGTTGTTGTTGAGCCCGCCTCTTCATGGCCTCTCGCTCTGGCCTCTGCTCTTGTTCGATGGGCTTTGACATGACTGGCTCAGGCACGTTGGGTTCCCTCCATGGAACTCGTTGCTTGCTGAAGTCTTGGAGTAGAAGTTGGGTTTGGAGCTTGGGTGGGGACTGGCGCTTAGTCACAGCAGGGGGAACAGGCTCGCGCTGGAGAGAAGCGCCAGATGAAGTTTTGTAGGGTGCAGGCCTAGGAGCAGCAGGCTGAGGGACACGAGGCTGGGTATGGTTGGTCCAAGCCGGTTGGGTTGGGTTGGCCACAGTTGGCTGAGCTGGTTTGGCGGGACCTGGCAAAGAGGCAGGAGCTGGCTGGGATGAATTGACTGCAGCAGGTTGAGCTGAGTCAGTAGAACCAGGCTGGGCACGGTAAGCCACAGCAGGCCGATGTGAGGCCAGAGACTGTGGCCTCCGAGGAGCGGGTCGAGCTTGAGGCTTGTCCCAGGCAGAAAAAGGCAGAGGTATCAACTTGACCTTCCCAGGAGGAGGCCGCTCACACTGGGATGGAGATGGACACTCTGTTTCAGCACTGCTGTCTGGTTTCTGGGCTTGGACTTGCGTTTTCTCAGGCCTCTTACCCTCACGTGGGGTATGCCGCCGTGGCTGGATCGCTGGGGGTGGCTGGGGGTCTTTGGGGTTGCTTGAATTTCCCAAGAGCCGACAGGAAGAGAGCCCAGTTTTCGTCTCATTCTTCTTCCCCAGCGCATGAAGAACCTTCACAGACTCCAGCATGCGCACGCCAAGGGAGGTTCGAGGCTTTTGAAAGCTCTCTTGGCGAAGCTCAGTTTGGTGTTCCTTTCGCTTCGTGTTGGGGATTGCTGGCTTGTCTTCTGCCTTGACTTTGTTCCCTGACTGCTTGTTCTCTTCAGCCTTGTTTCTTCCTCTGGTCCTTTTGGTCTTTTCCTGCCCATGGCTCTCAGTTTTGCTGATCTTTCCGGATGCAGCTTTCTGAGGTTTGCCTTGAGAGTGCTTGGCCGTGTTCGCAGGAGCCCTGTCACTGACTGCAGCAGTGCATATAACCGCTTCTCCCCCTAACAGGCACTCTGGATCCTTTGGCTGGATTTTGGCCTTGGGAGCACCACCGATAGGCTCAGAGGCTTTCTGTTTGTTCTTCCTGGGTTGATCAGAGGGAACCTTTACGACACTTGGCTTTTCCTGCACCTGATTCACCTTAATGGCTCTGGTGTCTTCAGCTTTGATCACGTTGGGACCTTGGGATCGATCAAGATCTTTCCAAGAATTAAAGAGCTGGGGAAGGTGAATATCCTCCGCCAGTGTAGTAATGTCTGCAAGACCACTGCTAGGTTCAGTCCCATTTTCAAGTGTCCCTAGGTCCTGACGACTCAGGCTGTTCTCTCCCAGATCAGCATTTTCAGAACCAGGCTGCTCCTCTTGGCTGAGGGGATCGGTGCAGGCCAGCGGCTGGGGAATATCAGGGATTCCCAAAGGGAGTAGTGGAGGATCTTGGTTTTCTATTGGGATCTGGTAGGCCTCCAGAGGCTTTGACAGCTTGGTTTTGATATCCTCCACGTTCTTACTCTCTGTTTGTCCCTGGCTTGGAGCTGGAGGCAGGGCCAGGAGACGCCTGGCACTCTGGACTGGAGCTGTCACTGAAATGTCCCCAAGTTCAGATGGTGGGTTACTCTCAAGTATGTGACTGTTTCTGCTACTGCAGGACTTGGGGAGTTCTTGAGTTTGTGTCACACAAAACGTCTGGCTTGGAGGTTGCAATCCCAGGGAATTTTTCATCACCAGGGAAGTCTCCATCACTACAAAGGGATCAAGGGAGAAGTCAGTCCCTGGTAAATGAGATGCTCCCCCTAAACACCAACACAGCAGTCGTGTACCTTTCAAGGGGTTCAGGGGCAAGATGGGCAAGGCATTTCTACTAACTCTTCTTAAGGATCATGGACAGTGCCCTATGCTACGAGGTAAGCGGTGACTGTTGTAATGCTTAACTGGTGATCATTTCATGTCACTGATCCTTGGCTCTCTTTGTATCTCATAGGACTGTTGTAAGTCCAATACAAAATGAGTCTTCTTTTTAAACAACTGAAATGTTTTACAAAGCCTAGCATTCTCATATAGAGTCCTTTCAATTCTCCCCACTTTCCCGAGAGGCTAAGAACACTTCACACCATGAACTAGGAGAGGGGGTAGAGCCCTTTCTGATGAAATACAGAAACAAAGACAGAGTCTTAGCCTGCTTGCTCTCTGGACAGGATCTCGGACCACAAGGTCTTAAATCCTGGTATAAATGACGGAAGTGAGGACACTTCAACTGGCACTCTCATAACAAGAGTTCTGAGACACCTTCCAAAGAGACTGTAGCAGTAGACGAGGGAAGGGAGTGCTACAGTGTGGTAGTACAGGGGGAATGCTCGGCTACAGCAGTGAAAAATGTGATACCTATTGGTGTGCTCTCGGGGTTCTTGTACATGTAGCATAGATGACCTTTACAGTGTCCCTGCCACCTTCCCACCTGCATTAGGTGTTCTTTTTGTTTTTTTGTTTTTTTTAATTTACGTTTATTTATTGATTGATTGTTTGAACTTATTTATTCTACGTATTTATTTTTTTGGCTGCACAGGGTCTTCATTGCTGTGCACGGGCTTTCTCTAGTTGCGGCTAGCGGGGTCTACTCTTGGTTGCGGTGTGCGGGCTTCTCTTGTTGCGGAGCATGCGCTCTAGGCGCGTGGGCTTCTCTTGTTGCGGCTCACGGGCTCTAGAATGCAGGCTCAGTCGTTGTGGCACATGGGCTTAGTTGCTCCACGGCATGTGGGATCTTCCCAGACCAGGGCTCGAACCCGTGTCCCCCGCATTGCATTGGCAGGCGGATTCTTAACCACGGCGCCACCAGGGAAGCCCTAGGTGTTCTTATATAGAGTCTAAAAACAGAGGGCACTGAGCGAAGGTAGTGGTTACTGAAGGCTCAGGATCTAAATTCTACCTGTCTCTACACCCCTTCCCAGCTGTCGATTTGACCCCATTTGTGAATGCCGACCTCATTCTTCAACTTTCTCTGCCGTTTGTATACTCACCTTGAAAACTTGTTTCTGTGATGCGTTGAGCAGACACAGGGTGGCAGATTGCAGAGGTGGAAGCTGGTGGTCGGATATTTGTGGGCTGAATCTCCTTCAGTCCCATTCCCATTTCTGGTTGCGCAGAGGCCCTACTTCCTGTGTATGACGCGGAGCCATAGGATTGCGGGCAGGAGCCAAGTTCTCCATACAGTGAAGACCCCAGTGTGCCTTGGTTATAGTAATATACCTGGCTTCCTTCCTGGTAGGGAAGTGACAGGCGGCTATGCCCCTGATTTGGAATCTGAGATGGTGCTCCCTGAGCAAGCCTGGCAGAAAGTGATGGATATAGAGGGACCATGTTATTGGCGTCTGAAGTTTTATCATACTGGGCTGCCATAAACATGGAGGAAGCAGCTGGGTGCCGGTCAGTGAGTGCCAGAGTAAAGTCTCCGAGTGAAGAGGAATTCTTTTCAGTGCTTCCTGTGATGTCCCACTCAAGAACACCTGGATAGGAAGGAGCTGAAGTGGAGATCTGGCTGTGGTCAGTAACTCCAGATAACATAGTCGTGCTGGAATGTTGGTAAAGGTAGGCACTACCCATGAGTGTCTGGAAAGAGGTACCGGTAGCCGATGCCGAACTGACGGCAGGGGCAGAGACTCTGGAGAAGTTGCAGACACTTCGTGTTAGGGAAGTTGCATTGCTCACCACAGGAAGACAATGCTGCAGAGAATTTAGAGTTCCAAGTAGAGATGGATTTTGGAAATTTTCTGTAAGAACAAGAGGGTCATGAAAAACTCAGGGAGGTTGAGAAATTCTCACTACGTTTGAGGAACAGCATTATCTTAAGGTTCTTGCTCTCAGGACACCTCTACTATCGACCCTTCCTGAGAAACCCAAAATCAGACAGTTAATGATGGCTGTAAGGACTGAGCAGTTTTCCACTCTTCTGTATTAACTGCCTGTGCTCCCATCTTGGGCACAGATGGGCAGAAGAGCCAAGTGGTATGGTTCAGACATTGTTCTCTAGGCTGGAAGCAACCTTCTCCCTGCCCTGTCTTTCCCTTCAGCCTGCACTCGTATTGACTTCTATGCTATTTCCTAGACTGGAAGCATTTTAGAACTAGGAGGCCCTTAGAGAACTTTCTCTTTTTTCAGTCTCATTTCACGAGTAAGGAAACTGAGGCTCAGAGAGGTCGGGTTGACTTGTTCAGGTTCTCTCATTATGTTAGTGTCATTACCAGGTTTCAGAACCTAAGTATCCTGACTTCCTTGCCAGGACTCCACTCTGAGCATGATAGTGCCAGAAAGCAGGAGAAATAGAACTTATAATATAAGCATTTTTTTTGTCCATTAGAAAACAGTACGGCCATTACCATTGTCATCTTCAGTGTCTCCCTTTGCTTGTGCAGTTCCCACGCTATTACCTAGAGTTGACGTATAGCTCAGTCCAACTGGTGAACTGAAAGAGTCATGTTTGCCCTCTTCAAGCCTGGTTTCTCATCCTACCTCAAAATGATTACCCGAAAGTGGATTTCTTAAGTGCTTTTGGAAAGAGAAAAGTTATCTGATTACTTCAGACTACTCATCTATAAAGTGGTTATAACACCACCACCAATAATAATAGCAGTAATAATTAATAGATGAATAAGCTGATCTATTGCGTATGATTTATATGGAGGAAGATACAATAAGTTCTAGAAAGACAAAGAAAAATCATGAAAAACATGTTACGTAACGAAAAAGAAATCCATAGATATTAATGAAAACTGGGGTATGTGGGCAAGTATCAAAGCCTAATGAATTTACTAACAAATGACATTCTGTACCATACATGCAATATTATGAAAGTGAATTTTGCCCACTCTATTTTAGTGAATACTATTAACCAAAAAACACGATGGAGGTGATAGAGGTGAATGAATTCCTAGCCAATGCATACAGACAGAGACGATAAATCAGTAAAAAATGCATAACAAGCAACAGAATGCAACAAATGTGAATGTATAGGTAGCCACAACATATATAGACAAGTATTTCAATGAAAACCGGTACAAAGCAGACAGCAAAATAGTAAGTGTAAAAGAGTTTCATTATTGTGCTCATTCATATTTTTACCCAGCAAGTAACAGGTATTAAGCCTAGGAGAAATATATCTGTCCATGAATATAACTCATATAATAAGCAGAAAGGAAGCTTAAAAAGTATCTAGAAGGTTTTTGTATTTATCCTAGAACTTAGAATCATCTTCCACATCCAAGAAGATGACATCCCAAGACCTCAAAAAACCATCATCCCTAGAATCCAATTAAAAAAGATTTTCAAATGTAAGAAAATCCAAAGGACTCCACAACATTGTTTTAGATAAACGTGGATGTTTGTGTTTTCTTTTTTTCTTTTGCCGCGCCGCGTGGCCCTGGCCGTGAAAGCACCGAGTCCTAAGCGCTGGACCGCCAGGGAATTCCCTAAATGGGGAATTAGAGATGTGGGGCTTGACTTTTTCTTTTTCTTCTCCGGTAGCTAAGATCTACAAGCGAACGATGGCTGTTGATCAATGTGCTCTCTGTGTTAGGAAGGAAATAACTGTAAAAATTGAAAAGCAACCTTGCCTTAGAAGCTACATATCACACAAAGGAAATAGTCCTTCTGATTCAATGTAGAAGATATCATTTAAAATGTTTAATTGGTCAAATGTCTACCTAGTTTAAAAATTAGAAAGAATAGAACACTGAAAAGCAGCCCCCTAGATAACCACTTTGGTTTCTGGTTTCTAGGAAGCATCATTTCTAAAACATACTTCTAAAATGTTTCTATTCCAAACTGTCAAGTGCCAGCTGTATTCAGAGAGGCAATAAAAGAAAGAAAACGGAGTATGACTTTTCTGATAGGCTGCCTTTCCTGGTGATCCCCTGTTCTGGCCTTACTTTCCTTCTTAGTCTGTTAATGTAAGGATTTGCTACCATCAGCTTTGTTTTGCCCTGCTCTGAGCAGATTTCCCTCTGTGCTGTTTCTGCTTTAATTTAAAATCTTTGGCTCCCATCAACATTCCATGGCAAACTGCCTCTTTCTTGAGAGCTCCTCTATGCTTTCCCTCTTCATTCTTATATTTTTTTCCCATCTCTTGGTTCCTGTTGGCCTGTGCTAATGAAAACAATCCTAAACTTGCTTACGTTTGACTCTGTGCCTCCCTATATAGCCCAGTACTCTCCATCCTCTCTCCCTATTCTCTCTTTTCAACTAGTCGAAATACTAGTGGAGGGAGACCATTGGAGATGAAACATCTTGGTATATATCGCTAGTTTTCTGTGTCACCTGGCTTTTCTATGTTTCTGTTGAAACACTCTTTTGAGAAGTCTCTGATTTCATTTTCTACATGGGTACCCTTTAAGGCTCAATATTGGAAAAGAAGGGGATCAGAGTGATCAACCCAATGTGGTATCCTAACGTAACAGATAAGGAAAGCAGCAGGCTTTGTGAGGCAGTCAGTGATTTGTCCAAAGTCACACAGACAGTAAACGTCAAAGTCAAAACTGAAATTAGGTCTCCAGACTTGTAGTTCAATACTTTCCCTCATTATTCCACGCTATTTTGAATCTCCTCCTCAATTTAGGGGCAAAAGAAATCGAACGCAAAACTTTCCAAAGTTTCTTTTCTTACCTGACATGGTCAGAGAAGAGGAGACATCAACTGCAGGTACAAGGGATGAGGAGACAACACTAGAGGATGTCTGAGTGGCTGCAGCTGAACGGCGCACGTGTCCAGTACAAAGGTCACTGGTTACTGGTCCAAACGGCTCCACGGAAACCCCAAGACCTCTACCAAGTGGTAGTAGGTTTGGTAGGAGAGTGATGTCACAAAGCAGGCAGTTGAAAGGTATGAGCTAGCCAATAGGGAGGTCCGATCCCCAACAGGAGGGCGGGCTTGGGTGAAGAGAGCGTAGGAGAGCTAAAACAACCCCTCAATTTCTGAGCTCTGGGGAGGAAATCCTAGAAGACAGATTTACCTCCCCCAGGCTCTTCCATTAGGGAAATCATTGCAACATTTCTTACAGACGTTCATTAATATAATTAACTAACAGTTACTTATATTCTACAGAGTATTCTATTTTATGTATCATATACTTAGAGCTATATAGATCTTATTTAACTAGTATCCTTAGGAAGGAAAGAGCCATGTAGTTTGAACTATTACAGTTGTAACTTGGTTAAAGAGCAGGGTGAAGTTTGTTGAGTGTACCCTGTGGAGAATGTTGTGGTCCAAGGCTCTTCTCTTTTAGTTTCTTCTCCTTGACTCCTACCTTCCTTGGGCTGGGCTAGGCTGGGGGCCAGGTTGGACTTGCGACTTAACATTTCTCTTCCGCTTTCTTTTTTTTTTTTTTTTTTCTTCCATTATGGGCATTGCTTCTAGGACAAGCCTTGATCTTGCATTGGATGTTCCTTCCTGTCAACTTCCAGCAGCAGGAGTCTTCTTTTCAGTGCTTGATGCTTCACGAAATAGACTCTGCCCATTGGCAGCAAATACCAGAGAGCCAGGAGACAGAGCTGGTTGCAGACCTTTCCTCTTCCAGCCTTTGGTTGCAATTGTTTTGCCCATGATTTGCTAGCTCTAGTTCCTTGGGCCACACAGGTATCCTGCCATCCAGCTCTTTTTATATGTGAGAAACATTCTGAACACTGTCCCTCTTTCTTTGCACAGAAGTATATACAGTGTGGCAGTTACCGTAATCTCCTCCCCCTTGCAAACAGCCCCTCTAGAATCTCGGACCTCTAGGACTCTCTGTCTTGCATGCTTGGGTGCAAGGCCAAGCACAATGAAGAGGAGAATAATTAGAGAAAGAGGAGGACATTGGTGGAGAACTGGGAGCAGGTAAGGTGAAAGGGCACCGGAGAAAAGAGATGCATGTAGGTTTTTTGGTTTCTGTGGGAAACAAGTTGACACACTTGGGCCTCATTTTGTATTAACAGAACAGAGAGTTGTAGAAAGAAGTAGCTAGATCGTGCAGCAACTGCCATGAAGTCTGTACACTGAAGAGAACAGTCTCACATCTAGTTTTCATTTTGTTTTATGTCATATTACCTTATTTATAGCATTCACTGGTATGTTTGTAGAACACAGATGTTTTCAAATGCTCTGGTTTTGTCTACATGGTTATTTCCTTGTCCTATTTGTAAGGAATCCAACATTGTAAGACATATTGCATGTTTTTCTCTTGACGATTGTTTACCTTGAAGCGTCATGAGCTAACTTGAGCTGTTGGATTTTGTGGAGAAACTTTAAAAAGGGTCTGTGAAAAAGGCATTGTGGTGAGTCGCATTATGCACCCGAGCGTAAGGAGCAGATATCTGCCACCAGCCCAGCTTGGCCTGGATTGCCTCTGTGTTAGTTCCCCTGGTTAGTGCTTTTCTCCCTAACCACTCTTGTGACTGTGATAATGTGAGTTAAGGGCTGAGTTGCTAGTGATTTATGTGTGAGGTAGGCTGGTTTGAGGGAGGAAATCTATGGACCTAGTCATTTTCCTTGGTGGTAAGCTTTCAGGGGTGCAAAGATCGATCTTCCTGGGGACTTTTCTGGTACCAGGAAGATATCGCATAGATGGGACCTCCAAAGACACACATTTAATTTTTAGGCCTGTTGTTCCTATTATGGGATGTGAGTTTCTTCACTGATGGGGATGCTGCTTATCTGAGAAGAAACTGTGAAAGGTGGTGTAGTATAGAGGTGTGGCTTAAGCTTTTAAGTTTTCTTCAAGGTTTTTCCCCTAAGCTTCATACTTCAGACGGCCTACTTACATGAGACTAGTATGTGATGTCAGGCTAACAACTTCCTAAATACCTGCAAGCCAGATCAGTGTCTCTTTTCTCTATATTCCCATGGAAATCAAGGGTCCCGCCGAATTTTCCATCGAAACAGTTGATTTGTGCTGTCTCTAGGAATTCTACAGGGCGTACCGTTGCTTCCTAACCGGTGTCATTTGGGAGATCGATCCCCCTCTGTACGTTCAAATGATTAATTTTGAGACTCTGCTCATGTGTGCAGTAAACCCTTTAATTCCCTAAGACCTTCCTTTCCTCCATCTCATACCCCATGAAGCCCGCTTCAGTTTATCTCCTGAATTTCTTTGGAATCTGTCAGCTCTCCCTCAACATCCTAATACTGAACTTGCCTGTCTGTTGCGATTAGGTCCTAACTAGTGTCCATATATCTTGTTTCCCTCCAATCCATTCTTCACACAAGAAAGCTTCAAAGCAAGTTGGAACATTGCTCATAAACATCGCTCACAAACATTGTTTTGAGAATAGAAAACACACTGGTGGCCTTTAAGACGCTGCGTGCTCTAGAATCCTCTCTGCTTCTCTAGCCCCATCTTGTGCCACGTTTGCCCTCACTTTCTATGCTTCAGATACACTGAATTAACCTTAGTTCTCACTCATCTGACAGAAGTCAGTTGAGAAATTATTTTTCACTGTGATTCCTAGCATTAAGGAATTTGATGATCAGGTTTTGTATGAGGACTAAAACTAAACTGGGAAGTGGAAGAATTGCGTTTCAACTGTTTCAGTCAACACGCATGTATTAATGATACCTAAGTATTGAACACCGGGCTAGGTTTCATGAGGGATACAGAAGTTCTGGCCATCTCTGGTTTTGGGTATCCCTTATTTGTTGAGACCTTTGCGTTGTTTGGTTGCCTTTTGTCTGTTTTCCAGATGGGAAAACAGGAACAAGGGAAGTATAGGTTATTACTAGGTGGGGTTGAACAAGTGGAGCAGCAAACTGCAAAGCAGAAAGAAGAGGGACGTACTATAGAGGGATGTGATTTCCATTTTCAAGGCGCCTGCGTCCTGTGCAGGGAGACAGCCTAACATAAAATGTGCCTAACAAAAGATCTATTGACTTCTTACTAAAAATCTCCAGTTCATATAACCCAGGGGTTTATACCTTCTCCTTTAAAAGTTCTATTCCTGGGACTTCCCTGGTGGTCCAGTGGTGAAGACTCTGCGCTTCCAATGCAGCAGGCGTGGGTTCAATCCCTGGTTGGGGAGCTAAGATCCCACATGCTGCGCAGCCAAAGAAATTTTTTTCAAAAGTTATACTCCTGTGTTGTTGAATTTAGTGGTTTAGATTTTGTTTGAATGTTAAGAAGATTTCAGTTTATTTACCAGGAACAAACAAAACATAATGTAAAAATAGTTTCCCAGAAACGATTTCCATCGTTCTCTTCTTCCCTTTCTCCCGCAGACTGACTGGTGTTTCATCTTGACAAGTTCTCTGAAGTTCTCTGTCATTCCATAGGAAAGCGGTCTGGCTTGGAGGTTGCAATCCCAGGGAATTTTTCATCAGCGGGGAAGTCTCCATCACTACAGAGGAATCAAGGTTGAAGTCAGTCCCGGGTAAGTGAGATGCTCCCCCTAAACACCAACACAGCAGTCGTGTACCTTTCAAGGGGTTCAGGGGCAAGATGGGCAAGGCATTTCTACTAACTCTTCTTAAGGATCATGGACAGTGTGCCCTATGCTACGAGGTAAGCGGTGACTGTTGTAATTCTTACTGGTGATCATTTCATGTCACTGATCCTTGGCTCTCTTTGTATCTCATAGGACTGTTGTTAAGTCCAATACAAAATGAGTCTTCTTTTTAAAAAACTGAAATGTTTTACAAAGCCTAGCATTCTCATAGAGAGTCCTTTGAATTCTCCCCACTTTCCCGAGAGGCTAAGAACACTTCACACCATGAACTAGGAGAGGGGGTAGAGCCCTTTCTGATGAAATATAGAAACAAAGACAGAGTCTTAGCCTGCTTGCTCTCTGGACAGGATCTCGGACCACAAGGTCTTAAATCCTGGTATAAATGACGGAAGTGAGGACAGTTCAACTGGCACTCTCATAACAAGAGTTCTGAAACACCTTCCAAAGAGACTGTAGCAGTAGACGAGGGAAGGGAGTGCTACAGTGTGGTAGTACAGGGGGAATGCTCGGCTACAGCAGTGAAAAATGTGGTACCTATTGGTGTGCTCTCGGGGTTCTTGTACATGTAGCATAGATGACCTTTACAGTGTCCCTCCCACCTTCCCACCTGCATTAGGTGTTCTGTTTTTTTGTTTGTTTGTTTGTTTTTAATTTACGTTTATTGATTGATTGATTGATTGAACTTATTTATTCTACGTATTTATTTTTTTGGCTGCACTGGGTCCTCATTGCTGTGCACGGGCTTTCTCTAGTTGCGGCTAGCGGGGTCTACTCTTGGTTGCGGTGTGCGGGCTTCTCATCGCGGTGGCCTCTCTTGTTGCGGAGCATGGGCTGTAGGCGCGTGGGCTTCGGTAGTTGCGGCTCACGGGCTCTGGAATGCAGGCTCAGTCGTTGTGGCACATGCGCTTAGTTGCAGCACGGCATGTGGGATCTTCGCAGACCGGGGCTCGAAGCCGTGTCCCCTGCATTGGCAGGCGCCACCAGGGAAGCCCTAGCTGTTCTTACATAGAGTCTAAAAACAGAGAGCACTGAGAGAAGGTAGTGGTTATTAAAGGCTCAGGATCTAAATTCTACCTGTCTCTACACCCCTTCCCAGCTGTCGATTTGACCCCGTTTGTGAATGCCGACCTCATTCTTCAACTTGCTCTGCCGTTTGTATACTCACCTTGAAAACTTGTTTCTGTGATGCGTTGAGCAGACACAGGGTGGCAGATTGCAGAGGTGGAAGCTGGTGGTCGGATATTTGCGGGCTGAATCTCCTTCAGTCCCATTCCCATTTCTGGTTGCGCAGAGGCCCTACTTCCTGTGTATGACGCGGAGCCATAGGATTGCGGGCAGGAGCCAAGTTCTCCATACAGTGAAGACCCCAGTGTGCCTTGGTTATAGTAATATACCTGGCTTCCTTCCTGGTAGGGAAGTGACAGGCGGCTATGCCCCTGATTTGTTCGTGGGCCTCCTGATGCAGCAGTTCCCTTGGCTCTGGCCCTGTCGTCAGCTGCCCCTAGGAGGACTCTGAGCCCTAGCCACTTCTCTGGTAGATTTGCCTATTCCCCCACTATAATCACACCTGAATAAGGCAACTCAAACCTTTCAGAGATGTGTCGTGAACCTCTTGTTTTCTGAAATACCTATCTGGTGGTTGTGAGACTTAAGGCCAACCTCCCCGAGAGACTTTGTTTCTATTTCTCCTAGTAAACCTAGACTCATCTCCTGTCACCTTCAACTCTACTCCAATTGTGTTCTTTCAACCCAGACCCCTGACCCTGCTTTTTACTTCTGCCATTTCATCCTCACTCCTGCTTCTTTTCCTAAATCCATACGTCTCTTTTGGCCTTCCTAGCCCTGGGCCAAGTTCCTTCCTCTTTCCTCAGTTTTTACCCCTTTCCTTCATTCTCCCATCCAACTTTCAGGCCTTCCTTTCTCACGCCCCAGTTAGCAGCATCTCAAAATTCGAAAGGTTTATTACTCATCTATTAATTCTATTCCATTTACTTATTCGGTTCTATACCTATCTTACCTATGTATGGAAGAACCGCTGGTAGCCAAGGTGGCAGCAAGAATCCTAGCAGCTGTCACCTGACGTATCCGTAGTAGTCAGCAATTTCCATTTCTTTGTCCCTCTGGGTGAAAAATTGCAGCTTCCCCGAAGAGGTGTATCTGGCAGCATTCTCCCGTTGTTGTTGAGCCCGCCTCTTCATGGCCTCTCGCTCTGGCCTCTGCTCTTGTTCGATGGGCTTTGACATGACTGGCTCAGGCACGTTGGGTTCCCTCCATGGAACTCGTTGCTTGCTGAAGTCTTGGAGTAGAAGTTGGGTTTGGAGCTTGGGTGGGGACTGGCGCTTAGTCACAGCAGGGGGAACAGGCTCGCGCTGGAGAGAAGCGCCAGATGAAGTTTTGTAGGGTGCAGGCCTAGGAGCAGCAGGCTGAGGGACACGAGGCTGGGTATGGTTGGTCCAAGCCGGTTGGGTTGGGTTGGCCACAGTTGGCTGAGCTGGTTTGGCGGGACCTGGCAAAGAGGCAGGAGCTGGCTGGGATGAATTGACTGCAGCAGGTTGAGCTGAGTCAGTAGAACCAGGCTGGGCACGGTAAGCCACAGCAGGCCGATGTGAGGCCAGAGACTGTGGCCTCCGAGGAGCGGGTCGAGCTTGAGGCTTGTCCCAGGCAGAAAAAGGCAGAGGTATCAACTTGACCTTCCCAGGAGGAGGCCGCTCACACTGGGATGGAGATGGACACTCTGTTTCAGCACTGCTGTCTGGTTTCTGGGCTTGGACTTGCGTTTTCTCAGGCCTCTTACCCTCACGTGGGGTATGCCGCCATGGCTGGATCGCTGGGGGTGGCTGGGGGTCTTTGGGGTTGCTTGAATTTCCCAAGAGCCGACAGGAAGAGAGCCCAGTTTTCGTCTCATTCTTCTTCCCCAGCGCATGAAGAACCTTCACAGACTCCAGCATGCGCACGCCAAGGGAGGTTCGAGGCTTTTGAAAGCTCTCTTGGCGAAGCTCAGTTTGGTGTTCCTTTCGCTTCGTGTTGGGGATTGCTGGCTTGTCTTCTGCCTTGACTTTGTTCCCTGACTGCTTGTTCTCTTCAGCCTTGTTTCTTCCTCTGGTCCTTTTGGTCTTTTCCTGCCCATGGCTCTCAGTTTTGCTGATCTTTCCGGATGCAGCTTTCTGAGGTTTGCCTTGAGAGTGCTTGGCCGTGTTCGCAGGAGCCCTGTCACTGACTGCAGCAGTGCATATAACCGCTTCTCCCCCTAACAGGCACTCTGGATCCTTTGGCTGGATTTTGGCCTTGGGAGCACCACCGATAGGCTCAGAGGCTTTCTGTTTGTTCTTCCTGGGTTGATCAGAGGGAACCTTTACGACACTTGGCTTTTCCTGCACCTGATTCACCTTAATGGCTCTGGTGTCTTCAGCTTTGATCACGTTGGGACCTTGGGATCGATCAAGATCTTTCCAAGAATTAAAGAGCTGGGGAAGGTGAATATCCTCCGCCAGTGTAGTAATGTCTGCAAGACCACTGCTAGGTTCAGTCCCATTTTCAAGTGTCCCTAGGTCCTGACGACTCAGGCTGTTCTCTCCCAGATCAGCATTTTCAGAACCAGGCTGCTCCTCTTGGCTGAGGGGATCGGTGCAGGCCAGCGGCTGGGGAATATCAGGGATTCCTAAAGGGAGTAGTGGAGGATCTTGGTTTTCTATTGGGATCTGGTAGGCCTCCAGAGGCTTTGACAGCTTGGTTTTGATATCCTCCACGTTCTTACTCTCTGTTTGTCCCTGGCTTGGAGCTGGAGGCAGGGCCAGGAGACGCCTGGCACTCTGGACTGGAGCTGTCACTGAAATGTCCCCAAGTTCAGATGGTGGGTTACTCTCAAGTATGTGACTGTTTCTGCTACTGCAGGACTTGGGGAGTTCTTGAGTTTGTGTCACACAAAACGTCTGGCTTGGAGGTTGCAATCCCAGGGAATTTTTCATCACCAGGGAAGTCTCCATCACTACAAAGGGATCAAGGGAGAAGTCAGTCCCTGGTAAATGAGATGCTCCCCCTAAACACCAACACAGCAGTCGTGTACCTTTCAAGGGGTTCAGGGGCAAGATGGGCAAGGCATTTCTACTAACTCTTCTTAAGGATCATGGACAGTGCCCTATGCTACGAGGTAAGCGGTGACTGTTGTAATGCTTAACTGGTGATCATTTCATGTCACTGATCCTTGGCTCTCTTTGTATCTCATAGGACTGTTGTAAGTCCAATACAAAATGAGTCTTCTTTTTAAACAACTGAAATGTTTTACAAAGCCTAGCATTCTCATATAGAGTCCTTTCAATTCTCCCCACTTTCCCGAGAGGCTAAGAACACTTCACACCATGAACTAGGAGAGGGGGTAGAGCCCTTTCTGATGAAATACAGAAACAAAGACAGAGTCTTAGCCTGCTTGCTCTCTGGACAGGATCTCGGACCACAAGGTCTTAAATCCTGGTATAAATGACGGAAGTGAGGACACTTCAACTGGCACTCTCATAACAAGAGTTCTGAGACACCTTCCAAAGAGACTGTAGCAGTAGACGAGGGAAGGGAGTGCTACAGTGTGGTAGTACAGGGGGAATGCTCGGCTACAGCAGTGAAAAATGTGGTACCTATTGGTGTGCTCTCGGGGTTCTTGTACATGTAGCATAGATGACCTTTACAGTGTCCCTGCCACCTTCCCACCTGCATTAGGTGTTCTTTTTGTTTTTTTGTTTTTTTTAATTTACGTTTATTTATTGATTGATTGTTTGAACTTATTTATTCTACGTATTTATTTTTTTGGCTGCACAGGGTCTTCATTGCTGTGCACGGGCTTTCTCTAGTTGCGGCTAGCGGTGTCTACTCTTGGTTGCGGTGTGCGGGCTTCTCTTGTTGCGGAGCATGCGCTCTAGGCGCGTGGGCTTCGGTAGTTGCGGCTCACGGGCTCTAGAATGCAGGCTCAGTCGTTGTGGCACATGGGCTTAGTTGCTCCACGGCATGTGGGATCTTCCCAGACCAGGGCTCGAACCAGTGTCCGCCGCATTGCATTGGCAGGCGGATTCTTAACCACGGCGCCACCAGGGAAGCCCTAGGTGTTCTTATATAGAGTCTAAAAACAGAGGGCACTGAGCGAAGGTAGTGGTTACTAAAGGCTCAGGATCTAAATTCTACCTGTCTCTACACCCCTTCCCAGCTGTCGATTTGACCCCATTTGTGAATGCCGACCTCATTCTTCAACTTTCTCTGCCGTTTGTATACTCACCTTGAAAACTTGTTTCTGTGATGCGTTGAGCAGACACAGGGTGGCAGATTGCAGAGGTGGAAGCTGGTGGTCGGATATTTGTGGGCTGAATCTCCTTCAGTCCCATTCCCATTTCTGGTTGCGCAGAGGCCCTACTTCCTGTGTATGACGCGGAGCCATAGGATTGCGGGCAGGAGCCAAGTTCTCCATACAGTGAAGACCCCAGTGTGCCTTGGTTATAGTAATATACCTGGCTTCCTTCCTGGTAGGGAAGTGACAGGCGGCTATGCCCCTGATTTGGAATCTGAGATGGTGCTCCCTGAGCAAGCCTGGCAGAAAGTGATGGATATAGAGGGACCATGTTATTGGCGTCTGAAGTTTTATCATCCTGGGCTGCCATAAACATGGAGGAAGCAGCTGGGTGCCGGTCAGTGAGTGCCAGAGTAAAGTCTCCGAGTGAAGAGGAATTCTTTTCAGTGCTTCCTGTGATGTCCCACTCAAGAACACCTGGATAGGAAGGAGCTGAAGTGGAGATCTGGCTGTGGTCAGTAACTCCAGATAACATAGTCGTGCTGGAATGTTGGTAAAGGTAGGCACTACCCATGAGTGTCTGGAAAGAGGTACCGGTAGCCGATGCCGAACTGACGGCAGGGGCAGAGACTCTGGAGAAGTTGCAGACACTTCGTGTTAGGGAAGTTGCATTGCTCACCACAGGAAGAGAATGCTGCAGAGAATTTAGAGTTCCAAGTAGAGATGGATTTTGGAAATTTTCTGTAAGAACAAGAGGGTCATGAAAAACTCAGGGAGGTTGAGAAATTCTCACTACGTTTGAGGAACAGCATTATCTTAAGGTTCTTGCTCTCAGGACACCTCTACTATCGACCCTTCCTGAGAAACCCAAAATCAGACAGTTAATGATGGCTGTAAGGACTGAGCAGTTTTCCACTCTTCTGTATTAACTGCCTGTGCTCCCATCTTGGGCACAGATGGGCAGAAGAGCCAAGTGGTATGGTTCAGACATTGTTCTCTAGGCTGGAAGCAACCTTCTCCCTGCCCTGTCTTTCCCTTCAGCCTGCACTCGTATTGACTTCTATGCTATTTCCTAGACTGGAAGCATTTTAGAACTAGGAGGCCCTTAGAGAACTTTCTCTTTTTTCAGTCTCATTTCACGAGTAAGGAAACTGAGGCTCAGAGAGGTCGGGTTGACTTGTTCAGGTTCTCTCATTATGTTAGTGTCATTACCAGGTTTCAGAACCTAAGTATCCTGACTTCCTTGCCAGGACTCCACTCTGAGCATGATAGTGCCAGAAAGCAGGAGAAATAGAACTTATAATATAAGCATTTTTTTTGTCCATTAGAAAACAGTACGGCCATTACCATTGTCATCTTCAGTGTCTCCCTTTGCTTGTGCAGTTCCCACGCTATTACCTAGAGTTGACGTATAGCTCAGTCCAACTGGTGAACTGAAAGAGTCATTTTTGCCCTCTTCAAGCCTGGTTTCTCATCCTACCTCAAAATGATTACCCGAAAGTGGATTTCTTAAGTGCTTTTGGAAAGAGAAAAGTTATCTGATTACTTCAGATTACTCATCTATAAAGTGGTTATAACACCACCACCAATAATAATAGCAGTAATAATTAATAGATGAATAAGCTGATCTATTGCGTATGATTTATATGGAGGAAGATACAATAAGTTCTAGAAAGACAAAGAAAAATCATGAAAAACATGTTACGTAACGAAAAAGAAATCCATAGATATTAATGAAAACTGGGGTATGTGGGCAAGTATCAAAGCCTAATGAATTTACTAACAAATGACATTCTGTACCATACATGCAATATTATGAAAGTGAATTTTGCCCACTCTATTTTAGTGAATACTATTAACCAAAAAACACGATGGAGGTGATAGAGGTGAATGAATTCCTAGCCAATGCATACAGACAGAGACGATAAATCAGTAAAAAATGCACAACAAGCAACAGAATGCAACAAATGTGAATGTATAGGTAGCCACAACATATATAGACAAGTATTTCAATGAAAACCGGTACAAAGCAGACAGCAAAATAGTAAGTGTAAAAGAGTTTCATTATTGTGCTCATTCATATTTTTACCCAGCAAGTAACAGGTATTAAGCCTAGGAGAAATATATCTTTCCATGAATATAACTCATATAATAAGCAGAAAGGAAGCTTAAAAAGTATCAAGAAGGTTTTTGTATTTATCCTAGAACTTAGAATCATCTTCCACATCCAAGAAGATGACATCCCAAGACCTCAAAAAACCATCATCCCTAGAATCCAATTAAAAAAGATTTTCAAATGTAAGAAAATCCAAAGGACTCCACAATATTGTTTTAGATAAACGTGGATGTTTGTGTTTTCTTTTTTTCTTTTGCCGCGCTGCGTGGCCCTGGCCGTCAAAGCACCGAGTCCTAAAGCGCTGGACCGCCAGGGAATTCCCTAAATGGGGAATTAGAGATGTGGGGCTTGACTTTTTCTTTTTCTTCTCCGGTAGCTAAGATCTACAAGCGAACGATGGCTGTTGATCAATGTGCTCTCTGTGTTAGGAAGGAAATAACTGTAAAAATGAAAAGCAACCTTGCCTTAGAAGCTACATATCACACAAAGGAAATAGTCCTTCTGATTCAATGTAGAAGATATCATTTAAAATGTTTAATTGGTCAAATGTCTACCTAGTTTAAAAATTAGAAAGAATAGAACACTGAAAAGCAGCCCCCTAGATAACCACTTTGGTTTCTGGTTTCTAGGAAGCATCATTTCTAAAACATACTTCTAAAATGTTTCTATTCCAAACTGTCAAGTGCCAGCTGTATTCAGAGAGGCAATAAAAGAAAGAAAACGGAGTATGACTTTTCTGATAGGCTGCCTTTCCTGGTGATCCCCTGTTCTGGCCTTACTTTCCTTCTTAGTCTGTTAATGTAAGGATTTGCTACCATCAGCTTTGTTTTGCCCTGCTCTGAGCAGATTTCCCTCTGTGCTGTTTCTGCTTTAATTTAAAATCTTTGGCTCCCGTCAACATTCCATGGCAAACTGCCTCTTTCTTGAGAGCTCCTCTATGCTTTCCCTCTTCATTCTTATATTTTTTTCCCATCTCTTGGTTCCTGTTGGCCTGTGCTAATGAAAACAATCCTAAACTTGCTTACGTTTGACTCTGTGCCTCCCTATATAGCCCAGTACTCTCCATCCTCTCTCCCTATTCTCTCTTTTCAACTAGTCGAAATACTAGTGGAGGGAGACCATTGGAGATGAAACATCTTGGTATATATCGCTAGTTTTCTGTGTCACCTGGCTTTTCTATGTTTCTGTTGAAACACTCTTTTGAGAAGTCTCTGATTTCATTTTCTACATGGGTACCCTTTAAGGCTCAATATTGGAAAAGAAGGGGATCAGAGTGATCAACCCAATGTGGTATCCTAACGTGACAGATAAGGAAAGCAGCAGGCTTTGTGAGGCAGTCAGTGATTTGTCCAAAGTCACACAGACAGTAAACGTCAAAGTCAAAACTGAAATTAGGTCTCCAGACTTGTAGTTCAATACTTTCCCTCATTATTCCACGCTATTTTGAATCTCCTCCTCAATTTAGGGGCACAAGAAATCGAACGCAAAACTTTCCAAAGTTTCTTTTCTTACCTGACATGGTCAGAGAAGAGGAGACATCAACTGCAGGTACAAGGGATGAGGAGACAACACTAGAGGATGTCTGAGTGGCTGCAGCTGAACGGCGCACGTGTCCAGTACAAAGGTCACTGGTTACTGGTCCAAACGGCTCCACGGAAACCCCAAGACCTCTACCAAGTGGTAGTAGGTTTGGTAGGAGAGTGATGTCACAAAGCAGGCAGTTGAAAGGTATGAGCTAGCCAATAGGGAGGTCCGATCCCCAACAGGAGGGCGGGCTTGGGTGAAGAGAGCGTAGGAGAGCTAAAACAACCCCTCAATTTCTGAGCTCTGGGGAGGAAATCCTAGAAGACAGATTTACCTCCCCCAGGCTCTTCCATTAGGGAAATCATTGCAACATTTCTTACAGACGTTCATTAATATAATTAACTAACAGTTACTTATATTCTACAGAGTATTCTATTTTATGTATCATATACTTAGAGCTATATAGATCTTATTTAACTAGTATCCTTAGGAAGGAAAGAGCCATGTAGTTTGAACTATTACAGTTGTAACTTGGTTAAAGAGCAGGGTGAAGTTTGTTGAGTGTACCCTGTGGAGAATGTTGTGGTCCAAGGCTCTTCTCTTTTAGTTTCTTCTCCTTGACTCCTACCTTCCTTGGGCTGGGCTAGGCTGGGGGCCAGGTTGGACTTGCGACTTAACATTTCTCTTCCGCTTTCTTTTTTTTTTTTTTTTTTCTTCCATTATGGGCATTGCTTCTAGGACAAGCCTTGATCTTGCATTGGATGTTCCTTCCTGTCAACTTCCAGCAGCAGGAGTCTTCTTTTCAGTGCTTGATGCTTCACGAAATAGACTCTGCCCATTGGCAGCAAATACCAGAGAGCCAGGAGACAGAGCTGGTTGCAGACCTTTCCTCTTCCAGCCTTTGGTTGCAATTGTTTTGCCCATGATTTGCTAGCTCTAGTTCCTTGGGCCACACAGGTATCCTGCCATCCAGCTCTTTTTATATGTGAGAGACATTCTGAACACTGTCCCTCTTTCTTTGCACAGAAGTATATACAGTGTGGCAGTTACCGTAATCTCCTCCCCCTTGCAAACAGCCCCTCTAGAATCTCGGACCTCTAGGACTCTCTGTCTTGCATGCTTGGGTGCAAGGCCAAGCACAATGAAGAGGAGAATAATTAGAGAAAGAGGAGGACATTGGTGGAGAACTGGGAGCAGGTAAGGTGAAAGGGCACCGGAGAAAAGAGATGCATGTAGGTTTTTTGGTTTCTGTGGGAAACAAGTTGACACACTTGGGCCTCATTTTGTATTAACAGAACAGAGAGTTGTAGATATAAGTAGCTAGATCGTGCAGCAACTGCCATGAAGTCTGTACACTGAAGAGAACAGTCTCACATCTAGTTTTCATTTTGTTTTATGTCATATTACCTTATTTATAGCATTCACTGGTATGTTTGTAGAACGCAGATGTTTTCAAATGCTCTGGTTTTGTCTACATGGTTATTTCCTTGTCCTATTTGTAAGGAATCCAACATTGTAAGACATATTGCATGTTTTTCTCTTGACGATTGTTTACCTTGAAGCGTCATGAGCTAACTTGAGCTGTTGGATTTTGTGGAGAAACTTTAAAAAGGGTCTGTGAAAAAGGCATTGTGGTGAGTCGCATTATGCACCCGAGCGTAAGGAGCAGATATCTGCCACCAGCCCAGCTTGGCCTGGATTGCCTCTGTGTTAGTTCCCCTGGTTAGTGCTTTTCTCCCTAACCACTCTTGTGACTGTGATAATGTGAGTTAAGGGCTGAGTTGCTAGTGATTTATGTGTGAGGTAGGCTGGTTTGAGGGAGGAAATCTATGGACCTAGTCATTTTCCTTGGTGGTAAGCTTTCAGGGGTGCAAAGATCGATCTTCCTGGGGACTTTTCTGGTACCAGGAAGATATCGCATAGATGGGACCTCCAAAGACACACATTTAATTTTTAGGCCTGTTGTTCCTATTATGGGATGTGAGTTTCTTCACTGATGGGGATGCTGCTTATCTGAGAAGAAACTGTGAAAGGTGGTGTAGTATAGAGGTGTGGCTTAAGCTTTTAAGTTTTCTTCAAGGTTTTTCCCCTAAGCTTCATACTTCAGACGGCCTACTTACATGAGACTAGTATGTGATGTCAGGCTAACAACTTCCTAAATACCTGCAAGCCAGATCAGTGTCTCTTTTCTCTATATTCCCATGGAAATCAAGGGTCCCGCCGAATTTTCCATCGAAACAGTTGATTTGTGCTGTCTCTAGGAATTCTACAGGGCGTACCGTTGCTTCCTAACCGGTGTCATTTGGGAGATCGATCCCCCTCTGTACGTTCAAATGATTAATTTTGAGACTCTGCTCATGTGTGCAGTAAACCCTTTAATTCCCTAAGACCTTCCTTTCCTCCATCTCATACCCCATGAAGCCCGCTTCAGTTTATCTCCTGAATTTCTTTGGAATCTGTCAGCTCTCCCTCAACATCCTAATACTGAACTTGCCTGTCTGTTGCGATTAGGTCCTAACTAGTGTCCATATATCTTGTTTCCCTCCAATCCATTCTTCACACAAGAAAGCTTCAAAGCAAGTTGGAACATTGCTCATAAACATCGCTCACAAACATTGTTTTGAGAATAGAAAACACACTGGTGGCCTTTAAGACTCTGCGTGCTCTAGAATCCTCTCTGCTTCTCTAGCCCCATCTTGTGCCACGTTTGCCCTCACTTTCTATGCTTCAGATACACTGAATTAACCTTAGTTCTCACTCATCTGACAGAAGTCAGTTGAGAAATTATTTTTCACTGTGATTCCTAGCATTAAGGAATTTGATGATCAGGTTTTGTATGAGGACTAAAACTAAACTGGGAAGTGGAAGAATTGCGTTTCAACTGTTTCAGTCAACACGCATGTATTAATGATACCTAAGTATTGAACACCGGGCTAGGTTTCATGAGGGATACAGAAGTTCTGGCCATCTCTGGTTTTGGGTATCCCTTATTTGTTGAGACCTTTGCGTTGTTTGGTTGCCTTTTGTCTGTTTTCCAGATGGGAAAACAGGAACAAGGGAAGTATAGGTTATTACTAGGTGGGGTTGAACAAGTGGAGCAGCAAACTGCAAAGCAGAAAGAAGAGGGACGTACTATAGAGGGATGTGATTTCCATTTTCAAGGCGCCTGCGTCCTGTGCAGGGAGACAGCCTAACATAAAATGTGCCTAACAAAAGATCTATTGACTTCTTACTAAAAATCTCCAGTTCATATAACCCAGGGGTTTATACCTTCTCCTTTAAAAGTTCTATTCCTGGGACTTCCCTGGTGGTCCAGTGGTGAAGACTCTGCGCTTCCAATGCAGCAGGCGTGGGTTCAATCCCTGGTTGGGGAGCTAAGATCCCACATGCTGCGCAGCCAAAGAAATTTTTTTCAAAAGTTATACTCCTGTGTTGTTGAATTTAGTGGTTTAGATTTTGTTTGAATGTTAAGAAGATTTCAGTTTATTTACCAGGAACAAACAAAACATAATGTAAAAATAGTTTCCCAGAAACGATTTCCATCGTTCTCTTCTTCCCTTTCTCCCGCAGACTGACTGGTGTTTCATCTTGACAAGTTCTCTGAAGTTCTCTGTCATTCCATAGGAAAGCGGTCTGGCTTGGAGGTTGCAATCCCAGGGAATTTTTCATCAGCGGGGAAGTCTCCATCACTACAGAGGAATCAAGGTTGAAGTCAGTCCCGGGTAAGTGAGATGCTCCCCCTAAACACCAACACAGCAGTCGTGTACCTTTCAAGGGGTTCAGGGGCAAGATGGGCAAGGCATTTCTACTAACTCTTCTTAAGGATCATGGACAGTGTGCCCTATGCTACGAGGTAAGCGGTGACTGTTGTAATTCTTACTGGTGATCATTTCATGTCACTGATCCTTGGCTCTCTTTGTATCTCATAGGACTGTTGTTAAGTCCAATACAAAATGAGTCTTCTTTTTAAAAAACTGAAATGTTTTACAAAGCCTAGCATTCTCATAGAGAGTCCTTTGAATTCTCCCCACTTTCCCGAGAGGCTAAGAACACTTCACACCATGAACTAGGAGAGGGGGTAGAGCCCTTTCTGATGAAATATAGAAACAAAGACAGAGTCTTAGCCTGCTTGCTCTCTGGACAGGATCTCGGACCACAAGGTCTTAAATCCTGGTATAAATGACGGAAGTGAGGACAGTTCAACTGGCACTCTCATAACAAGAGTTCTGAAACACCTTCCAAAGAGACTGTAGCAGTAGACGAGGGAAGGGAGTGCTACAGTGTGGTAGTACAGGGGGAATGCTCGGCTACAGCAGTGAAAAATGTGGTACCTATTGGTGTGCTCTCGGGGTTCTTGTACATGTAGCATAGATGACCTTTACAGTGTCCCTCCCACCTTCCCACCTGCATTAGGTGTTCTGTTTTTTTGTTTGTTTGTTTGTTTTTAATTTACGTTTATTGATTGATTGATTGATTGAACTTATTTATTCTACGTATTTATTTTTTTGGCTGCACTGGGTCCTCATTGCTGTGCACGGGCTTTCTCTAGTTGCGGCTAGCGGGGTCTACTCTTGGTTGCGGTGTGCGGGCTTCTCATCGCGGTGGCCTCTCTTGTTGCGGAGCATGGGCTGTAGGCGCGTGGGCTTCGGTAGTTGCGGCTCACGGGCTCTGGAATGCAGGCTCAGTCGTTGTGGCACATGCGCTTAGTTGCAGCACGGCATGTGGGATCTTCGCAGACCGGGGCTCGAAGCCGTGTCCCCTGCATTGGCAGGCGCCACCAGGGAAGCCCTAGCTGTTCTTACATAGAGTCTAAAAACAGAGAGCACTGAGAGAAGGTAGTGGTTATTAAAGGCTCAGGATCTAAATTCTACCTGTCTCTACACCCCTTCCCAGCTGTCGATTTGACCCCGTTTGTGAATGCCGACCTCATTCTTCAACTTGCTCTGCCGTTTGTATACTCACCTTGAAAACTTGTTTCTGTGATGCGTTGAGCAGACACAGGGTGGCAGATTGCAGAGGTGGAAGCTGGTGGTCGGATATTTGCGGGCTGAATCTCCTTCAGTCCCATTCCCATTTCTGGTTGCGCAGAGGCCCTACTTCCTGTGTATGACGCGGAGCCATAGGATTGCGGGCAGGAGCCAAGTTCTCCATACAGTGAAGACCCCAGTGTGCCTTGGTTATAGTAATATACCTGGCTTCCTTCCTGGTAGGGAAGTGACAGGCGGCTATGCCCCTGATTTGTTCGTGGGCCTCCTGATGCAGCAGTTCCCTTGGCTCTGGCCCTGTCGTCAGCTGCCCCTAGGAGGACTCTGAGCCCTAGCCACTTCTCTGGTAGATTTGCCTATTCCCCCACTATAATCACACCTGAATAAGGCAACTCAAACCTTTCAGAGATGTGTCGTGAACCTCTTGTTTTCTGAAATACCTATCTGGTGGTTGTGAGACTTAAGGCCAACCTCCCCGAGAGACTTTGTTTCTATTTCTCCTAGTAAACCTAGACTCATCTCCTGTCACCTTCAACTCTACTCCAATTGTGTTCTTTCAACCCAGACCCCTGACCCTGCTTTTTACTTCTGCCATTTCATCCTCACTCCTGCTTCTTTTCCTAAATCCATACGTCTCTTTTGGCCTTCCTAGCCCTGGGCCAAGTTCCTTCCTCTTTCCTCAGTTTTTACCCCTTTCCTTCATTCTCCCATCCAACTTTCAGGCCTTCCTTTCTCACGCCCCAGTTAGCAGCATCTCAAAATTCGAAAGGTTTATTACTCATCTATTAATTCTATTCCATTTACTTATTCGGTTCTATACCTATCTTACCTATGTATGGAAGAACCGCTGGTAGCCAAGGTGGCAGCAAGAATCCTAGCAGCTGTCACCTGACGTATCCGTAGTAGTCAGCAATTTCCATTTCTTTGTCCCTCTGGGTGAAAAATTGCAGCTTCCCCGAAGAGGTGTATCTGGCAGCATTCTCCCGTTGTTGTTGAGCCCGCCTCTTCATGGCCTCTCGCTCTGGCCTCTGCTCTTGTTCGATGGGCTTTGACATGACTGGCTCAGGCACGTTGGGTTCCCTCCATGGAACTCGTTGCTTGCTGAAGTCTTGGAGTAGAAGTTGGGTTTGGAGCTTGGGTGGGGACTGGCGCTTAGTCACAGCAGGGGGAACAGGCTCGCGCTGGAGAGAAGCGCCAGATGAAGTTTTGTAGGGTGCAGGCCTAGGAGCAGCAGGCTGAGGGACACGAGGCTGGGTATGGTTGGTCCAAGCCGGTTGGGTTGGGTTGGCCACAGTTGGCTGAGCTGGTTTGGCGGGACCTGGCAAAGAGGCAGGAGCTGGCTGGGATGAATTGACTGCAGCAGGTTGAGCTGAGTCAGTAGAACCAGGCTGGGCACGGTAAGCCACAGCAGGCCGATGTGAGGCCAGAGACTGTGGCCTCCGAGGAGCGGGTCGAGCTTGAGGCTTGTCCCAGGCAGAAAAAGGCAGAGGTATCAACTTGACCTTCCCAGGAGGAGGCCGCTCACACTGGGATGGAGATGGACACTCTGTTTCAGCACTGCTGTCTGGTTTCTGGGCTTGGACTTGCGTTTTCTCAGGCCTCTTACCCTCACGTGGGGTATGCCGCCGTGGCTGGATCGCTGGGGGTGGCTGGGGGTCTTTGGGGTTGCTTGAATTTCCCAAGAGCCGACAGGAAGAGAGCCCAGTTTTCGTCTCATTCTTCTTCCCCAGCGCATGAAGAACCTTCACAGACTCCAGCATGCGCACGCCAAGGGAGGTTCGAGGCTTTTGAAAGCTCTCTTGGCGAAGCTCAGTTTGGTGTTCCTTTCGCTTCGTGTTGGGGATTGCTGGCTTGTCTTCTGCCTTGACTTTGTTCCCTGACTGCTTGTTCTCTTCAGCCTTGTTTCTTCCTCTGGTCCTTTTGGTCTTTTCCTGCCCATGGCTCTCAGTTTTGCTGATCTTTCCGGATGCAGCTTTCTGAGGTTTGCCTTGAGAGTGCTTGGCCGTGTTCGCAGGAGCCCTGTCACTGACTGCAGCAGTGCATATAACCGCTTCTCCCCCTAACAGGCACTCTGGATCCTTTGGCTGGATTTTGGCCTTGGGAGCACCACCGATAGGCTCAGAGGCTTTCTGTTTGTTCTTCCTGGGTTGATCAGAGGGAACCTTTACGACACTTGGCTTTTCCTGCACCTGATTCACCTTAATGGCTCTGGTGTCTTCAGCTTTGATCACGTTGGGACCTTGGGATCGATCAAGATCTTTCCAAGAATTAAAGAGCTGGGGAAGGTGAATATCCTCCGCCAGTGTAGTAATGTCTGCAAGACCACTGCTAGGTTCAGTCCCATTTTCAAGTGTCCCTAGGTCCTGACGACTCAGGCTGTTCTCTCCCAGATCAGCATTTTCAGAACCAGGCTGCTCCTCTTGGCTGAGGGGATCGGTGCAGGCCAGCGGCTGGGGAATATCAGGGATTCCCAAAGGGAGTAGTGGAGGATCTTGGTTTTCTATTGGGATCTGGTAGGCCTCCAGAGGCTTTGACAGCTTGGTTTTGATATCCTCCACGTTCTTACTCTCTGTTTGTCCCTGGCTTGGAGCTGGAGGCAGGGCCAGGAGACGCCTGGCACTCTGGACTGGAGCTGTCACTGAAATGTCCCCAAGTTCAGATGGTGGGTTACTCTCAAGTATGTGACTGTTTCTGCTACTGCAGGACTTGGGGAGTTCTTGAGTTTGTGTCACACAAAACGTCTGGCTTGGAGGTTGCAATCCCAGGGAATTTTTCATCACCAGGGAAGGCTCCATCACTACAAAGGGATCAAGGGAGAAGTCAGTCCCTGGTAAATGAGATGCTCCCCCTAAACACCAACACAGCAGTCGTGTACCTTTCAAGGGGTTCAGGGGCAAGATGGGCAAGGCATTTCTACTAACTCTTCTTAAGGATCATGGACAGTGCCCTATGCTACGAGGTAAGCGGTGACTGCTGTAATGCTTAACTGGTGATCATTTCATGTCACTGATCCTTGGCTCTCTTTGTATCTCATAGGACTGTTGTAAGTCCAATACAAAATGAGTCTTCTTTTTAAACAACTGAAATGTTTTACAAAGCCTAGCATTCTCATATAGAGTCCTTTCAATTCTCCCCACTTTCCCGAGAGGCTAAGAACACTTCACACCATGAACTAGGAGAGGGGGTAGAGCCCTTTCTGATGAAATACAGAAACAAAGACAGAGTCTTAGCCTGCTTGCTCTCTGGACAGGATCTCGGACCACAAGGTCTTAAATCCTGGTATAAATGACGGAAGTGAGGACACTTCAACTGGCACTCTCATAACAAGAGTTCTGAGACACCTTCCAAAGAGACTGTAGCAGTAGACGAGGGAAGGGAGTGCTACAGTGTGGTAGTACAGGGGGAATGCTCGGCTACAGCAGTGAAAAATGTGGTACCTATTGGTGTGCTCTCGGGGTTCTTGTACATGTAGCATAGATGACCTTTACAGTGTCCCTGCCACCTTCCCACCTGCATTAGGTGTTCTTTTTGTTTTTTTGTTTTTTTTAATTTACGTTTATTTATTGATTGATTGTTTGAACTTATTTATTCTACGTATTTATTTTTTTGGCTGCACAGGGTCTTCATTGCTGTGCACGGGCTTTCTCTAGTTGCGGCTAGCGGTGTCTACTCTTGGTTGCGGTGTGCGGGCTTCTCTTGTTGCGGAGCATGCGCTCTAGGCGCGTGGGCTTCGGTAGTTGCGGCTCACGGGCTCTAGAATGCAGGCTCAGTCGTTGTGGCACATGGGCTTAGTTGCTCCACGGCATGTGGGATCTTCCCAGACCAGGGCTCGAACCAGTGTCCGCCGCATTGCATTGGCAGGCGGATTCTTAACCACGGCGCCACCAGGGAAGCCCTAGGTGTTCTTATATAGAGTCTAAAAACAGAGGGCACTGAGCGAAGGTAGTGGTTACTAAAGGCTCAGGATCTAAATTCTACCTGTCTCTACACCCCTTCCCAGCTGTCGATTTGACCCCATTTGTGAATGCCGACCTCATTCTTCAACTTTCTCTGCCGTTTGTATACTCACCTTGAAAACTTGTTTCTGTGATGCGTTGAGCAGACACAGGGTGGCAGATTGCAGAGGTGGAAGCTGGTGGTCGGATATTTGTGGGCTGAATCTCCTTCAGTCCCATTCCCATTTCTGGTTGCGCAGAGGCCCTACTTCCTGTGTATGACGCGGAGCCATAGGATTGCGGGCAGGAGCCAAGTTCTCCATACAGTGAAGACCCCAGTGTGCCTTGGTTATAGTAATATACCTGGCTTCCTTCCTGGTAGGGAAGTGACAGGCGGCTATGCCCCTGATTTGGAATCTGAGATGGTGCTCCCTGAGCAAGCCTGGCAGAAAGTGATGGATATAGAGGGACCATGTTATTGGCGTCTGAAGTTTTATCATCCTGGGCTGCCATAAACATGGAGGAAGCAGCTGGGTGCCGGTCAGTGAGTGCCAGAGTAAAGTCTCCGAGTGAAGAGGAATTCTTTTCAGTGCTTCCTGTGATGTCCCACTCAAGAACACCTGGATAGGAAGGAGCTGAAGTGGAGATCTGGCTGTGGTCAGTAACTCCAGATAACATAGTCGTGCTGGAATGTTGGTAAAGGTAGGCACTACCCATGAGTGTCTGGAAAGAGGTACCGGTAGCCGATGCCGAACTGACGGCAGGGGCAGAGACTCTGGAGAAGTTGCAGACACTTCGTGTTAGGGAAGTTGCATTGCTCACCACAGGAAGAGAATGCTGCAGAGAATTTAGAGTTCCAAGTAGAGATGGATTTTGGAAATTTTCTGTAAGAACAAGAGGGTCATGAAAAACTCAGGGAGGTTGAGAAATTCTCACTACGTTTGAGGAACAGCATTATCTTAAGGTTCTTGCTCTCAGGACACCTCTACTATCGACCCTTCCTGAGAAACCCAAAATCAGACAGTTAATGATGGCTGTAAGGACTGAGCAGTTTTCCACTCTTCTGTATTAACTGCCTGTGCTCCCATCTTGGGCACAGATGGGCAGAAGAGCCAAGTGGTATGGTTCAGACATTGTTCTCTAGGCTGGAAGCAACCTTCTCCCTGCCCTGTCTTTCCCTTCAGCCTGCACTCGTATTGACTTCTATGCTATTTCCTAGACTGGAAGCATTTTAGAACTAGGAGGCCCTTAGAGAACTTTCTCTTTTTTCAGTCTCATTTCACGAGTAAGGAAACTGAGGCTCAGAGAGGTCGGGTTGACTTGTTCAGGTTCTCTCATTATGTTAGTGTCATTACCAGGTTTCAGAACCTAAGTATCCTGACTTCCTTGCCAGGACTCCACTCTGAGCATGATAGTGCCAGAAAGCAGGAGAAATAGAACTTATAATATAAGCATTTTTTTTGTCCATTAGAAAACAGTACGGCCATTACCATTGTCATCTTCAGTGTCTCCCTTTGCTTGTGCAGTTCCCACGCTATTACCTAGAGTTGACGTATAGCTCAGTCCAACTGGTGAACTGAAAGAGTCATTTTTGCCCTCTTCAAGCCTGGTTTCTCATCCTACCTCAAAATGATTACCCGAAAGTGGATTTCTTAAGTGCTTTTGGAAAGAGAAAAGTTATCTGATTACTTCAGATTACTCATCTATAAAGTGGTTATAACACCACCACCAATAATAATAGCAGTAATAATTAATAGATGAATAAGCTGATCTATTGCGTATGATTTATATGGAGGAAGATACAATAAGTTCTAGAAAGACAAAGAAAAATCATGAAAAACATGTTACGTAACGAAAAAGAAATCCATAGATATTAATGAAAACTGGGGTATGTGGGCAAGTATCAAAGCCTAATGAATTTACTAACAAATGACATTCTGTACCATACATGCAATATTATGAAAGTGAATTTTGCCCACTCTATTTTAGTGAATACTATTAACCAAAAAACACGATGGAGGTGATAGAGGTGAATGAATTCCTAGCCAATGCATACAGACAGAGACGATAAATCAGTAAAAAATGCACAACAAGCAACAGAATGCAACAAATGTGAATGTATAGGTAGCCACAACATATATAGACAAGTATTTCAATGAAAACCGGTACAAAGCAGACAGCAAAATAGTAAGTGTAAAAGAGTTTCATTATTGTGCTCATTCATATTTTTACCCAGCAAGTAACAGGTATTAAGCCTAGGAGAAATATATCTTTCCATGAATATAACTCATATAATAAGCAGAAAGGAAGCTTAAAAAGTATCAAGAAGGTTTTTGTATTTATCCTAGAACTTAGAATCATCTTCCACATCCAAGAAGATGACATCCCAAGACCTCAAAAAACCATCATCCCTAGAATCCAATTAAAAAAGATTTTCAAATGTAAGAAAATCCAAAGGACTCCACAATATTGTTTTAGATAAACGTGGATGTTTGTGTTTTCTTTTTTTCTTTTGCCGCGCTGCGTGGCCCTGGCCGTCAAAGCACCGAGTCCTAAAGCGCTGGACCGCCAGGGAATTCCCTAAATGGGGAATTAGAGATGTGGGGCTTGACTTTTTCTTTTTCTTCTCCGGTAGCTAAGATCTACAAGCGAACGATGGCTGTTGATCAATGTGCTCTCTGTGTTAGGAAGGAAATAACTGTAAAAATGAAAAGCAACCTTGCCTTAGAAGCTACATATCACACAAAGGAAATAGTCCTTCTGATTCAATGTAGAAGATATCATTTAAAATGTTTAATTGGTCAAATGTCTACCTAGTTTAAAAATTAGAAAGAATAGAACACTGAAAAGCAGCCCCCTAGATAACCACTTCGGTTTCTGGTTTCTAGGAAGCATCATTTCTAAAACATACTTCTAAAATGTTTCTATTCCAAACTGTCAAGTGCCAGCTGTATTCAGAGAGGCAATAAAAGAAAGAAAACGGAGTATGACTTTTCTGATAGGCTGCCTTTCCTGGTGATCCCCTGTTCTGGCCTTACTTTCCTTCTTAGTCTGTTAATGTAAGGATTTGCTACCATCAGCTTTGTTTTGCCCTGCTCTGAGCAGATTTCCCTCTGTGCTGTTTCTGCTTTAATTTAAAATCTTTGGCTCCCGTCAACATTCCATGGCAAACTGCCTCTTTCTTGAGAGCTCCTCTATGCTTTCCCTCTTCATTCTTCTATTTTTTTCCCATCTCTTGGTTCCTGTTGGCCTGTGCTAATGAAAACAATCCTAAACTTGCTTACGTTTGACTCTGTGCCTCCCTATATAGCCCAGTACTCTCCATCCTCTCTCCCTATTCTCTCTTTTCAACTAGTCGAAATACTAGTGGAGGGAGACCATTGGAGATGAAACATCTTGGTATATATCGCTAGTTTTCTGTGTCACCTGGCTTTTCTATGTTTCTGTTGAAACACTCTTTTGAGAAGTCTCTGATTTCATTTTCTACATGGGTACCCTTTAAGGCTCAATATTGGAAAAGAAGGGGATCAGAGTGATCAACCCAATGTGGTATCCTAACGTGACAGATAAGGAAAGCAGCAGGCTTTGTGAGGCAGTCAGTGATTTGTCCAAAGTCACACAGACAGTAAACGTCAAAGTCAAAACTGAAATTAGGTCTCCAGACTTGTAGTTCAATACTTTCCCTCATTATTCCACGCTATTTTGAATCTCCTCCTCAATTTAGGGGCACAAGAAATCGAACGCAAAACTTTCCAAAGTTTCTTTTCTTACCTGACATGGTCAGAGAAGAGGAGACATCAACTGCAGGTACAAGGGATGAGGAGACAACACTAGAGGATGTCTGAGTGGCTGCAGCTGAACGGCGCACGTGTCCAGTACAAAGGTCACTGGTTACTGGTCCAAACGGCTCCACGGAAACCCCAAGACCTCTACCAAGTGGTAGTAGGTTTGGTAGGAGAGTGATGTCACAAAGCAGGCAGTTGAAAGGTATGAGCTAGCCAATAGGGAGGTCCGATCCCCAACAGGAGGGCGGGCTTGGGTGAAGAGAGCGTAGGAGAGCTAAAACAACCCCTCAATTTCTGAGCTCTGGGGAGGAAATCCTAGAAGACAGATTTACCTCCCCCAGGCTCTTCCATTAGGGAAATCATTGCAACATTTCTTACAGACGTTCATTAATATAATTAACTAACAGTTACTTATATTCTACAGAGTATTCTATTTTATGTATCATATACTTAGAGCTATATAGATCTTATTTAACTAGTATCCTTAGGAAGGAAAGAGCCATGTAGTTTGAACTATTACAGTTGTAACTTGGTTAAAGAGCAGGGTGAAGTTTGTTGAGTGTACCCTGTGGAGAATGTTGTGGTCCAAGGCTCTTCTCTTTTAGTTTCTTCTCCTTGACTCCTACCTTCCTTGGGCTGGGCTAGGCTGGGGGCCAGGTTGGACTTGCGACTTAACATTTCTCTTCCGCTTTCTTTTTTTTTTTTTTTTTTTTTTTCTTCCATTATGGGCATTGCTTCTAGGACAAGCCTTGATCTTGCATTGGATGTTCCTTCCTGTCAACTTCCAGCAGCAGGAGTCTTCTTTTCAGTGCTTGATGCTTCACGAAATAGACTCTGCCCATTGGCAGCAAATACCAGAGAGCCAGGAGACAGAGCTGGTTGCAGACCTTTCCTCTTCCAGCCTTTGGTTGCAATTGTTTTGCCCATGATTTGCTAGCTCTAGTTCCTTGGGCCACACAGGTATCCTGCCATCCAGCTCTTTTTATATGTGAGAGACATTCTGAACACTGTCCCTCTTTCTTTGCACAGAAGTATATACAGTGTGGCAGTTACCGTAATCTCCTCCCCCTTGCAAACAGCCCCTCTAGAATCTCGGACCTCTAGGACTCTCTGTCTTGCATGCTTGGGTGCAAGGCCAAGCACAATGAAGAGGAGAATAATTAGAGAAAGAGGAGGACATTGGTGGAGAACTGGGAGCAGGTAAGGTGAAAGGGCACCGGAGAAAAGAGATGCATGTAGGTTTTTTGGTTTCTGTGGGAAACAAGTTGACACACTTGGGCCTCATTTTGTATTAACAGAACAGAGAGTTGTAGATATAAGTAGCTAGATCGTGCAGCAACTGCCATGAAGTCTGTACACTGAAGAGAACAGTCTCACATCTAGTTTTCATTTTGTTTTATGTCATATTACCTTATTTATAGCATTCACTGGTATGTTTGTAGAACGCAGATGTTTTCAAATGCTCTGGTTTTGTCTACATGGTTATTTCCTTGTCCTATTTGTAAGGAATCCAACATTGTAAGACATATTGCATGTTTTTCTCTTGACGATTGTTTACCTTGAAGCGTCATGAGCTAACTTGAGCTGTTGGATTTTGTGGAGAAACTTTAAAAAGGGTCTGTGAAAAAGGCATTGTGGTGAGTCGCATTATGCACCCGAGCGTAAGGAGCAGATATCTGCCACCAGCCCAGCTTGGCCTGGATTGCCTCTGTGTTAGTTCCCCTGGTTAGTGCTTTTCTCCCTAACCACTCTTGTGACTGTGATAATGTGAGTTAAGGGCTGAGTTGCTAGTGATTTATGTGTGAGGTAGGCTGGTTTGAGGGAGGAAATCTATGGACCTAGTCATTTTCCTTGGTGGTAAGCTTTCAGGGGTGCAAAGATCGATCTTCCTGGGGACTTTTCTGGTACCAGGAAGATATCGCATAGATGGGACCTCCAAAGACACACATTTAATTTTTAGGCCTGTTGTTCCTATTATGGGATGTGAGTTTCTTCACTGATGGGGATGCTGCTTATCTGAGAAGAAACTGTGAAAGGTGGTGTAGTATAGAGGTGTGGCTTAAGCTTTTAAGTTTTCTTCAAGGTTTTTCCCCTAAGCTTCATACTTCAGACGGCCTACTTACATGAGACTAGTATGTGATGTCAGGCTAACAACTTCCTAAATACCTGCAAGCCAGATCAGTGTCTCTTTTCTCTATATTCCCATGGAAATCAAGGGTCCCGCCGAATTTTCCATCGAAACAGTTGATTTGTGCTGTCTCTAGGAATTCTACAGGGCGTACCGTTGCTTCCTAACCGGTGTCATTTGGGAGATCGATCCCCCTCTGTACGTTCAAATGATTAATTTTGAGACTCTGCTCATGTGTGCAGTAAACCCTTTAATTCCCTAAGACCTTCCTTTCCTCCATCTCATACCCCATGAAGCCCGCTTCAGTTTATCTCCTGAATTTCTTTGGAATCTGTCAGCTCTCCCTCAACATCCTAATACTGAACTTGCCTGTCTGTTGCGATTAGGTCCTAACTAGTGTCCATATATCTTGTTTCCCTCCAATCCATTCTTCACACAAGAAAGCTTCAAAGCAAGTTGGAACATTGCTCATAAACATCGCTCACAAACATTGTTTTGAGAATAGAAAACACACTGGTGGCCTTTAAGACTCTGCGTGCTCTAGAATCCTCTCTGCTTCTCTAGCCCCATCTTGTGCCACGTTTGCCCTCACTTTCTATGCTTCAGATACACTGAATTAACCTTAGTTCTCACTCATCTGACAGAAGTCAGTTGAGAAATTATTTTTCACTGTGATTCCTAGCATTAAGGAATTTGATGATCAGGTTTTGTATGAGGACTAAAACTAAACTGGGAAGTGGAAGAATTGCGTTTCAACTGTTTCAGTCAACACGCATGTATTAATGATACCTAAGTATTGAACACCGGGCTAGGTTTCATGAGGGATACAGAAGTTCTGGCCATCTCTGGTTTTGGGTATCCCTTATTTGTTGAGACCTTTGCGTTGTTTGGTTGCCTTTTGTCTGTTTTCCAGATGGGAAAACAGGAACAAGGGAAGTATAGGTTATTACTAGGTGGGGTTGAACAAGTGGAGCAGCAAACTGCAAAGCAGAAAGAAGAGGGACGTACTATAGAGGGATGTGATTTCCATTTTCAAGGCGCCTGCGTCCTGTGCAGGGAGACAGCCTAACATAAAATGTGCCTAACAAAAGATCTATTGACTTCTTACTAAAAATCTCCAGTTCATATAACCCAGGGGTTTATACCTTCTCCTTTAAAAGTTCTATTCCTGGGACTTCCCTGGTGGTCCAGTGGTGAAGACTCTGCGCTTCCAATGCAGCAGGCGTGGGTTCAATCCCTGGTTGGGGAGCTAAGATCCCACATGCTGCGCAGCCAAAGAAATTTTTTTCAAAAGTTATACTCCTGTGTTGTTGAATTTAGTGGTTTAGATTTTGTTTGAATGTTAAGAAGATTTCAGTTTATTTACCAGGAACAAACAAAACATAATGTAAAAATAGTTTCCCAGAAACGATTTCCATCGTTCTCTTCTTCCCTTTCTCCCGCAGACTGACTGGTGTTTCATCTTGACAAGTTCTCTGAAGTTCTCTGTCATTCCATAGGAAAGCGGTCTGGCTTGGAGGTTGCAATCCCAGGGAATTTTTCATCAGCGGGGAAGTCTCCATCACTACAGAGGAATCAAGGTTGAAGTCAGTCCCGGGTAAGTGAGATGCTCCCCCTAAACACCAACACAGCAGTCGTGTACCTTTCAAGGGGTTCAGGGGCAAGATGGGCAAGGCATTTCTACTAACTCTTCTTAAGGATCATGGACAGTGTGCCCTATGCTACGAGGTAAGCGGTGACTGTTGTAATTCTTACTGGTGATCATTTCATGTCACTGATCCTTGGCTCTCTTTGTATCTCATAGGACTGTTGTTAAGTCCAATACAAAATGAGTCTTCTTTTTAAAAAACTGAAATGTTTTACAAAGCCTAGCATTCTCATAGAGAGTCCTTTGAATTCTCCCCACTTTCCCGAGAGGCTAAGAACACTTCACACCATGAACTAGGAGAGGGGGTAGAGCCCTTTCTGATGAAATATAGAAACAAAGACAGAGTCTTAGCCTGCTTGCTCTCTGGACAGGATCTCGGACCACAAGGTCTTAAATCCTGGTGTAAATGACGGAAGTGAGGACAGTTCAACTGGCACTCTCATAACAAGAGTTCTGAAACACCTTCCAAAGAGACTGTAGCAGTAGACGAGGGAAGGGAGTGCTACAGTGTGGTAGTACAGGGGGAATGCTCGGCTACAGCAGTGAAAAATGTGGTACCTATTGGTGTGCTCTCGGGGTTCTTGTACATGTAGCATAGATGACCTTTACAGTGTCCCTCCCACCTTCCCACCTGCATTAGGTGTTCTGTTTTTTTGTTTGTTTGTTTGTTTTTAATTTACGTTTATTGATTGATTGATTGATTGAACTTATTTATTCTACGTATTTATTTTTTTGGCTGCACTGGGTCCTCATTGCTGTGCACGGGCTTTCTCTAGTTGCGGCTAGCGGGGTCTACTCTTGGTTGCGGTGTGCGGGCTTCTCATCGCGGTGGCCTCTCTTGTTGCGGAGCATGGGCTGTAGGCGCGTGGGCTTCGGTAGTTGCGGCTCACGGGCTCTGGAATGCAGGCTCAGTCGTTGTGGCACATGCGCTTAGTTGCAGCACGGCATGTGGGATCTTCGCAGACCGGGGCTCGAAGCCGTGTCCCCTGCATTGGCAGGCGCCACCAGGGAAGCCCTAGCTGTTCTTACATAGAGTCTAAAAACAGAGAGCACTGAGAGAAGGTAGTGGTTATTAAAGGCTCAGGATCTAAATTCTACCTGTCTCTACACCCCTTCCCAGCTGTCGATTTGACCCCGTTTTTGAATGCCGACCTCATTCTTCAACTTGCTCTGCCGTTTGTATACTCACCTTGAAAACTTGTTTCTGTGATGCGTTGAGCAGACACAGGGTGGCAGATTGCAGAGGTGGAAGCTGGTGGTCGGATATTTGCGGGCTGAATCTCCTTCAGTCCCATTCCCATTTCTGGTTGCGCAGAGGCCCTACTTCCTGTGTATGACGCGGAGCCATAGGATTGCGGGCAGGAGCCAAGTTCTCCATACAGTGAAGACCCCAGTGTGCCTTGGTTATAGTAATATACCTGGCTTCCTTCCTGGTAGGGAAGTGACAGGCGGCTATGCCCCTGATTTGTTCGTGGGCCTCCTGATGCAGCAGTTCCCTTGGCTCTGGCCCTGTCGTCAGCTGCCCCTAGGAGGACTCTGAGCCCTAGCCACTTCTCTGGTAGATTTGCCTATTCCCCCACTATAATCACACCTGAATAAGGCAACTCAAACCTTTCAGAGATGTGTCGTGAACCTCTTGTTTTCTGAAATACCTATCTGGTGGTTGTGAGACTTAAGGCCAACCTCCCCGAGAGACTTTGTTTCTATTTCTCCTAGTAAACCTAGACTCATCTCCTGTCACCTTCAACTCTACTCCAATTGTGTTCTTTCAACCCAGACCCCTGACCCTGCTTTTTACTTCTGCCATTTCATCCTCACTCCTGCTTCTTTTCCTAAATCCATACGTCTCTTTTGGCCTTCCTAGCCCTGGGCCAAGTTCCTTCCTCTTTCCTCAGTTTTTACCCCTTTCCTTCATTCTCCCATCCAACTTTCAGGCCTTCCTTTCTCACGCCCCAGTTAGCAGCATCTCAAAATTCGAAAGGTTTATTACTCATCTATTAATTCTATTCCATTTACTTATTCGGTTCTATACCTATCTTACCTATGTATGGAAGAACCGCTGGTAGCCAAGGTGGCAGCAAGAATCCTAGCAGCTGTCACCTGACGTATCCGTAGTAGTCAGCAATTTCCATTTCTTTGTCCCTCTGGGTGAAAAATTGCAGCTTCCCCGAAGAGGTGTATCTGGCAGCATTCTCCCGTTGTTGTTGAGCCCGCCTCTTCATGGCCTCTCGCTCTGGCCTCTGCTCTTGTTCGATGGGCTTTGACATGACTGGCTCAGGCACGTTGGGTTCCCTCCATGGAACTCGTTGCTTGCTGAAGTCTTGGAGTAGAAGTTGGGTTTGGAGCTTGGGTGGGGACTGGCGCTTAGTCACAGCAGGGGGAACAGGCTCGCGCTGGAGAGAAGCGCCAGATGAAGTTTTGTAGGGTGCAGGCCTAGGAGCAGCAGGCTGAGGGACACGAGGCTGGGTATGGTTGGTCCAAGCCGGTTGGGTTGGGTTGGCCACAGTTGGCTGAGCTGGTTTGGCGGGACCTGGCAAAGAGGCAGGAGCTGGCTGGGATGAATTGACTGCAGCAGGTTGAGCTGAGTCAGTAGAACCAGGCTGGGCACGGTAAGCCACAGCAGGCCGATGTGAGGCCAGAGACTGTGGCCTCCGAGGAGCGGGTCGAGCTTGAGGCTTGTCCCAGGCAGAAAAAGGCAGAGGTATCAACTTGACCTTCCCAGGAGGAGGCCGCTCACACTGGGATGGAGATGGACACTCTGTTTCAGCACTGCTGTCTGGTTTCTGGGCTTGGACTTGCGTTTTCTCAGGCCTCTTACCCTCACGTGGGGTATGCCGCCGTGGCTGGATCGCTGGGGGTGGCTGGGGGTCTTTGGGGTTGCTTGAATTTCCCAAGAGCCGACAGGAAGAGAGCCCAGTTTTCGTCTCATTCTTCTTCCCCAGCGCATGAAGAACCTTCACAGACTCCAGCATGCGCACGCCAAGGGAGGTTCGAGGCTTTTGAAAGCTCTCTTGGCGAAGCTCAGTTTGGTGTTCCTTTCGCTTCGTGTTGGGGATTGCTGGCTTGTCTTCTGCCTTGACTTTGTTCCCTGACTGCTTGTTCTCTTCAGCCTTGTTTCTTCCTCTGGTCCTTTTGGTCTTTTCCTGCCCATGGCTCTCAGTTTTGCTGATCTTTCCGGATGCAGCTTTCTGAGGTTTGCCTTGAGAGTGCTTGGCCGTGTTCGCAGGAGCCCTGTCACTGACTGCAGCAGTGCATATAACCGCTTCTCCCCCTAACAGGCACTCTGGATCCTTTGGCTGGATTTTGGCCTTGGGAGCACCACCGATAGGCTCAGAGGCTTTCTGTTTGTTCTTCCTGGGTTGATCAGAGGGAACCTTTACGACACTTGGCTTTTCCTGCACCTGATTCACCTTAATGGCTCTGGTGTCTTCAGCTTTGATCACGTTGGGACCTTGGGATCGATCAAGATCTTTCCAAGAATTAAAGAGCTGGGGAAGGTGAATATCCTCCGCCAGTGTAGTAATGTCTGCAAGACCACTGCTAGGTTCAGTCCCATTTTCAAGTGTCCCTAGGTCCTGACGACTCAGGCTGTTCTCTCCCAGATCAGCATTTTCAGAACCAGGCTGCTCCTCTTGGCTGAGGGGATCGGTGCAGGCCAGCGGCTGGGGAATATCAGGGATTCCCAAAGGGAGTAGTGGAGGATCTTGGTTTTCTATTGGGATCTGGTAGGCCTCCAGAGGCTTTGACAGCTTGGTTTTGATATCCTCCACGTTCTTACTCTCTGTTTGTCCCTGGCTTGGAGCTGGAGGCAGGGCCAGGAGACGCCTGGCACTCTGGACTGGAGCTGTCACTGAAATGTCCCCAAGTTCAGATGGTGGGTTACTCTCAAGTATGTGACTGTTTCTGCTACTGCAGGACTTGGGGAGTTCTTGAGTTTGTGTCACACAAAACGTCTGGCTTGGAGGTTGCAATCCCAGGGAATTTTTCATCACCAGGGAAGGCTCCATCACTACAAAGGGATCAAGGGAGAAGTCAGTCCCTGGTAAATGAGATGCTCCCCCTAAACACCAACACAGCAGTCGTGTACCTTTCAAGGGGTTCAGGGGCAAGATGGGCAAGGCATTTCTACTAACTCTTCTTAAGGATCATGGACAGTGCCCTATGCTACGAGGTAAGCGGTGACTGTTGTAATGCTTAACTGGTGATCATTTCATGTCACTGATCCTTGGCTCTCTTTGTATCTCATAGGACTGTTGTAAGTCCAATACAAAATGAGTCTTCTTTTTAAACAACTGAAATGTTTTACAAAGCCTAGCATTCTCATATAGAGTCCTTTCAATTCTCCCCACTTTCCCGAGAGGCTAAGAACACTTCACACCATGAACTAGGAGAGGGGGTAGAGCCCTTTCTGATGAAATACAGAAACAAAGACAGAGTCTTAGCCTGCTTGCTCTCTGGACAGGATCTCGGACCACAAGGTCTTAAATCCTGGTATAAATGACGGAAGTGAGGACACTTCAACTGGCACTCTCATAACAAGAGTTCTGAGACACCTTCCAAAGAGACTGTAGCAGTAGACGAGGGAAGGGAGTGCTACAGTGTGGTAGTACAGGGGGAATGCTCGGCTACAGCAGTGAAAAATGTGGTACCTATTGGTGTGCTCTCGGGGTTCTTGTACATGTAGCATAGATGACCTTTACAGTGTCCCTGCCACCTTCCCACCTGCATTAGGTGTTCTTTTTGTTTTTTTGTTTTTTTTAATTTACGTTTATTTATTGATTGATTGTTTGAACTTATTTATTCTACGTATTTATTTTTTTGGCTGCACAGGGTCTTCATTGCTGTGCACGGGCTTTCTCTAGTTGCGGCTAGCGGTGTCTACTCTTGGTTGCGGTGTGCGGGCTTCTCTTGTTGCGGAGCATGCGCTCTAGGCGCGTGGGCTTCGGTAGTTGCGGCTCACGGGCTCTAGAATGCAGGCTCAGTCGTTGTGGCACATGGGCTTAGTTGCTCCACGGCATGTGGGATCTTCCCAGACCAGGGCTCGAACCAGTGTCCGCCGCATTGCATTGGCAGGCGGATTCTTAACCACGGCGCCACCAGGGAAGCCCTAGGTGTTCTTATATAGAGTCTAAAAACAGAGGGCACTGAGCGAAGGTAGTGGTTACTAAAGGCTCAGGATCTAAATTCTACCTGTCTCTACACCCCTTCCCAGCTGTCGATTTGACCCCATTTGTGAATGCCGACCTCATTCTTCAACTTTCTCTGCCGTTTGTATACTCACCTTGAAAACTTGTTTCTGTGATGCGTTGAGCAGACACAGGGTGGCAGATTGCAGAGGTGGAAGCTGGTGGTCGGATATTTGTGGGCTGAATCTCCTTCAGTCCCATTCCCATTTCTGGTTGCGCAGAGGCCCTACTTCCTGTGTATGACGCGGAGCCATAGGATTGCGGGCAGGAGCCAAGTTCTCCATACAGTGAAGACCCCAGTGTGCCTTGGTTATAGTAATATACCTGGCTTCCTTCCTGGTAGGGAAGTGACAGGCGGCTATGCCCCTGATTTGGAATCTGAGATGGTGCTCCCTGAGCAAGCCTGGCAGAAAGTGATGGATATAGAGGGACCATGTTATTGGCGTCTGAAGTTTTATCATCCTGGGCTGCCATAAACATGGAGGAAGCAGCTGGGTGCCGGTCAGTGAGTGCCAGAGTAAAGTCTCCGAGTGAAGAGGAATTCTTTTCAGTGCTTCCTGTGATGTCCCACTCAAGAACACCTGGATAGGAAGGAGCTGAAGTGGAGATCTGGCTGTGGTCAGTAACTCCAGATAACATAGTCGTGCTGGAATGTTGGTAAAGGTAGGCACTACCCATGAGTGTCTGGAAAGAGGTACCGGTAGCCGATGCCGAACTGACGGCAGGGGCAGAGACTCTGGAGAAGTTGCAGACACTTCGTGTTAGGGAAGTTGCATTGCTCACCACAGGAAGACAATGCTGCAGAGAATTTAGAGTTCCAAGTAGAGATGGATTTTGGAAATTTTCTGTAAGAACAAGAGGGTCATGAAAAACTCAGGGAGGTTGAGAAATTCTCACTACGTTTGAGGAACAGCATTATCTTAAGGTTCTTGCTCTCAGGACACCTCTACTATCGACCCTTCCTGAGAAACCCAAAATCAGACAGTTAATGATGGCTGTAAGGACTGAGCAGTTTTCCACTCTTCTGTATTAACTGCCTGTGCTCCCATCTTGGGCACAGATGGGCAGAAGAGCCAAGTGGTATGGTTCAGACATTGTTCTCTAGGCTGGAAGCAACCTTCTCCCTGCCCTGTCTTTCCCTTCAGCCTGCACTCGTATTGACTTCTATGCTGTTTCCTAGACTGGAAGCATTTTAGAACTAGGAGGCCCTTAGAGAACTTTCTCTTTTTTCAGTCTCATTTCACGAGTAAGGAAACTGAGGCTCAGAGAGGTCGGGTTGACTTGTTCAGGTTCTCTCATTATGTTAGTGTCATTACCAGGTTTCAGAACCTAAGTATCCTGACTTCCTTGCCAGGACTCCACTCTGAGCATGATAGTGCCAGAAAGCAGGAGAAATAGAACTTATAATATAAGCATTTTTTTTGTCCATTAGAAAACAGTACGGCCATTACCATTGTCATCTTCAGTGTCTCCCTTTGCTTGTGCAGTTCCCACGCTATTACCTAGAGTTGACGTATAGCTCAGTCCAACTGGTGAACTGAAAGAGTCATTTTTGCCCTCTTCAAGCCTGGTTTCTCATCCTACCTCAAAATGATTACCCGAAAGTGGATTTCTTAAGTGCTTTTGGAAAGAGAAAAGTTATCTGATTACTTCAGATTACTCATCTATAAAGTGGTTATAACACCACCACCAATAATAATAGCAGTAATAATTAATAGATGAATAAGCTGATCTATTGCGTATGATTTATATGGAGGAAGATACAATAAGTTCTAGAAAGACAAAGAAAAATCATGAAAAACATGTTACGTAACGAAAAAGAAATCCATAGATATTAATGAAAACTGGGGTATGTGGGCAAGTATCAAAGCCTAATGAATTTACTAACAAATGACATTCTGTACCATACATGCAATATTATGAAAGTGAATTTTGCCCACTCTATTTTAGTGAATACTATTAACCAAAAAACACGATGGAGGTGATAGAGGTGAATGAATTCCTAGCCAATGCATACAGACAGAGACGATAAATCAGTAAAAAATGCATAACAAGCAACAGAATGCAACAAATGTGAATGTATAGGTAGCCACAACATATATAGACAAGTATTTCAATGAAAACCGGTACAAAGCAGACAGCAAAATAGTAAGTGTAAAAGAGTTTCATTATTGTGCTCATTCATATTTTTACCCAGCAAGTAACAGGTATTAAGCCTAGGAGAAATATATCTTTCCATGAATATAACTCATATAATAAGCAGAAAGGAAGCTTAAAAAGTATCAAGAAGGTTTTTGTATTTATCCTAGAACTTAGAATCATCTTCCACATCCAAGAAGATGACATCCCAAGACCTCAAAAAACCATCATCCCTAGAATCCAATTAAAAAAGATTTTCAAATGTAAGAAAATCCAAAGGACTCCACAATATTGTTTTAGATAAACGTGGATGTTTGTGTTTTCTTTTTTTCTTTTGCCGCGCCGCGTGGCCCTGGCCGTGAAAGCACCGAGTCCTAAAGCGCTGGACCGCCAGGGAATTCCCTAAATGGGGAATTAGAGATGTGGGGCTTGACTTTTTCTTTTTCTTCTCCGGTAGCTAAGATCTACAGGCGAACGATGGCTGTTGATCAATGTGCTCTCTGTGTTAGGAAGGAAATAACTGTAAAAATGAAAAGCAACCTTGCCTTAGAAGCTACATATCACACAAAGGAAATAGTCCTTCTGATTCAATGTAGAAGATATCATTTAAAATGTTTAATTGGTCAAATGTCTACCTAGTTTAAAAATTAGAAAGAATAGAACACTGAAAAGCAGCCCCCTAGATAACCACTTTGGTTTCTGGTTTCTAGGAAGCATCATTTCTAAAACATACTTCTAAAGTGTTTCTATTCCAAACTGTCAAGTGCCAGCTGTATTCAGAGAGGCAATAAAAGAAAGAAAACGGAGTATGACTTTTCTGATAGGCTGCCTTTCCTGGTGATCCCCTGTTCTGGCCTTACTTTCCTTCTTAGTCTGTTAATGTAAGGATTTGCTACCATCAACTTTGTTTTGCCCTGCTCTGAGCAGATTTCCCTCTGTGCTGTTTCTGCTTTAATTTAAAATCTTTGGCTCCCATCAACATTCCATGGCAAACTGCCTCTTTCTTGAGAGCTCCTCTATGCTTTCCCTCTTCATTCTTATATTTTTTTCCCATCTCTTGGTTCCTGTTGGCCTGTGCTAATGAAAACAATCCTAAACTTGCTTACGTTTGACTCTGTGCCTCCCTATATAGCCCAGTACTCTCCATCCTCTCTCCCTATTCTCTCTTTTCAACTAGTCGAAATACTAGTGGAGGGAGACCATTGGAGATGAAACATCTTGGTATATATCGCTAGTTTTCTGTGTCACCTGGCTTTTCTATGTTTCTGTTGAAACACTCTTTTGAGAAGTCTCTGATTTCATTTTCTACATGGGTACCCTTTAAGGCTCAATATTGGAAAAGAAGGGGATCAGAGTGATCAACCCAATGTGGTATCCTAACGTAACAGATAAGGAAAGCAGCAGGCTTTGTGAGGCAGTCAGTGATTTGTCCAAAGTCACACAGACAGTAAACGTCAAAGTCAAAACTGAAATTAGGTCTCCAGACTTGTAGTTCAATACTTTCCCTCATTATTCCACGCTATTTTGAATCTCCTCCTCAATTTAGGGGCACAAGAAATCGAACGCAAAACTTTCCAAAGTTTCTTTTCTTACCTGACATGGTCAGAGAAGAGGAGACATCAACTGCAGGTACAAGGGATGAGGAGACAACACTAGAGGATGTCTGAGTGGCTGCAGCTGAACGGCGCACGTGTCCAGTACAAAGGTCACTGGTTACTGGTCCAAACGGCTCCACGGAAACCCCAAGACCTCTACCAAGTGGTAGTAGGTTTGGTAGGAGAGTGATGTCACAAAGCAGGCAGTTGAAAGGTATGAGCTAGCCAATAGGGAGGTCCGATCCCCAACAGGAGGGCGGGCTTGGGTGAAGAGAGCGTAGGAGAGCTAAAACAACCCCTCAATTTCTGAGCTCTGGGGAGGAAATCCTAGAAGACAGATTTACCTCCCCCAGGCTCTTCCATTAGGGAAATCATTGCAACATTTCTTACAGACGTTCATTAATATAATTAACTAACAGTTACTTATATTCTACAGAGTATTCTATTTTATGTATCATATACTTAGAGCTATATAGATCTTATTTAACTAGTATCCTTAGGAAGGAAAGAGCCATGTAGTTTGAACTATTACAGTTGTAACTTGGTTAAAGAGCAGGGTGAAGTTTGTTGAGTGTACCCTGTGGAGAATGTTGTGGTCCAAGGCTCTTCTCTTTTAGTTTCTTCTCCTTGACTCCTACCTTCCTTGGGCTGGGCTAGGCTGGGGGCCAGGTTGGACTTGCGACTTAACATTTCTCTTCCGCTTTCTTTTTTTTTTTTTTTTTTTTTTTCTTCCATTATGGGCATTGCTTCTAGGACAAGCCTTGATCTTGCATTGGATGTTCCTTCCTGTCAACTTCCAGCAGCAGGAGTCTTCTTTTCAGTGCTTGATGCTTCACGAAATAGACTCTGCCCATTGGCAGCAAATACCAGAGAGCCAGGAGACAGAGCTGGTTGCAGACCTTTCCTCTTCCAGCCTTTGGTTGCAATTGTTTTGCCCATGATTTGCTAGCTCTAGTTCCTTGGGCCACACAGGTATCCTGCCATCCAGCTCTTTTTATATGTGAGAGACATTCTGAACACTGTCCCTCTTTCTTTGCACAGAAGTATATACAGTGTGGCAGTTACCGTAATCTCCTCCCCCTTGCAAACAGCCCCTCTAGAATCTCGGACCTCTAGGACTCTCTGTCTTGCATGCTTGGGTGCAAGGCCAAGCACAATGAAGAGGAGAATAATTAGAGAAAGAGGAGGACATTGGTGGAGAACTGGGAGCAGGTAAGGTGAAAGGGCACCGGAGAAAAGAGATGCATGTAGGTTTTTTGGTTTCTGTGGGAAACAAGTTGACACACTTGGGCCTCATTTTGTATTAACAGAACAGAGAGTTGTAGATATAAGTAGCTAGATCGTGCAGCAACTGCCATGAAGTCTGTACACTGAAGAGAACAGTCTCACATCTAGTTTTCATTTTGTTTTATGTCATATTACCTTATTTATAGCATTCACTGGTATGTTTGTAGAACGCAGATGTTTTCAAATGCTCTGGTTTTGTCTACATGGTTATTTCCTTGTCCTATTTGTAAGGAATCCAACATTGTAAGACATATTGCATGTTTTTCTCTTGACGATTGTTTACCTTGAAGCGTCATGAACTAACTTGAGCTGTTGGATTTTGTGGAGAAACTTTAAAAAGGGTCTGTGAAAAAGGCATTGTGGTGAGTCGCATTATGCACCCGAGCGTAAGGAGCAGATATCTGCCACCAGCCCAGCTTGGCCTGGATTGCCTCTGTGTTAGTTCCCCTGGTTAGTGCTTTTCTCCCTAACCACTCTTGTGACTGTGATAATGTGAGTTAAGGGCTGAGTTGCTAGTGATTTATGTGTGAGGTAGGCTGGTTTGAGGGAGGAAATCTATGGACCTAGTCATTTTCCTTGGTGGTAAGCTTTCAGGGGTGCAAAGATCGATCTTCCTGGGGACTTTTCTGGTACCAGGAAGATATCGCATAGATGGGACCTCCAAAGACACACATTTTATTTTTAGGCCTGTTGTTCCTATTATGGGATGTGAGTTTCTTCACTGATGGGGATGCTGCTTATCTGAGAAGAAACTGTGAAAGGTGGTGTAGTATAGAGGTGTGGCTTAAGCTTTTAAGTTTTCTTCAAGGTTTTTCCCCTAAGCTTCATACTTCAGACGGCCTACTTACATGAGACTAGTATGTGATGTCAGGCTAACAACTTCCTAAATACCTGCAAGCCAGATCAGTGTCTCTTTTCTCTATATTCCCATGGAAATCAAGGGTCCCGCCGAATTTTCCATCGAAACAGTTGATTTGTGCTGTCTCTAGGAATTCTACAGGGCGTACCGTTGCTTCCTAACCGGTGTCATTTGGGAGATCGATCCCCCTCTGTACATTCAAATGATTAATTTTGAGACTCTGCTCATGTGTGCAGTAAACCCTTTAATTCCCTAAGACCTTCCTTTCCTCCATCTCATACCCCATGAAGCCCGCTTCAGTTTATCTCCTGAATTTCTTTGGAATCTGTCAGCTCTCCCTCAACATCCTAATACTGAACTTGCCTGTCTGTTGCGATTAGGTCCTAACTAGTGTCCATATATCTTGTTTCCCTCCAATCCATTCTTCACACAAGAAAGCTTCAAAGCAAGTTGGAACATTGCTCATAAACATCGCTCACAAACATTGTTTTGAGAATAGAAAACACACTGGTGGCCTTTAAGACTCTGCGTGCTCTAGAATCCTCTCTGCTTCTCTAGCCCCATCTTGTGCCACGTTTGCCCTCACTTTCTATGCTTCAGATACACTGAATTAACCTTAGTTCTCACTCATCTGACAGAAGTCAGTTGAGAAATTATTTTTCACTGTGATTCCTAGCATTAAGGAATTTGATGATCAGGTTTTGTATGAGGACTAAAACTAAACTGGGAAGTGGAAGAATTGCGTTTCAACTGTTTCAGTCAACACGCATGTATTAATGATACCTAAGTATTGAACACCGGGCTAGGTTTCATGAGGGATACAGAAGTTCTGGCCATCTCTGGTTTTGGGTATCCCTTATTTGTTGAGACCTTTGCGTTGTTTGGTTGCCTTTTGTCTGTTTTCCAGATGGGAAAACAGGAACAAGGGAAGTATAGGTTATTACTAGGTGGGGTTGAACAAGTGGAGCAGCAAACTGCAAAGCAGAAAGAAGAGGGACGTACTATAGAGGGATGTGATTTCCATTTTCAAGGCGCCTGCGTCCTGTGCAGGGAGACAGCCTAACATAAAATGTGCCTAACAAAAGATCTATTGACTTCTTACTAAAAATCTCCAGTTCATATAACCCAGGGGTTTATACCTTCTCCTTTAAAAGTTCTATTCCTGGGACTTCCCTGGTGGTCCAGTGGTGAAGACTCTGCGCTTCCAATGCAGCAGGCGTGGGTTCAATCCCTGGTTGGGGAGCTAAGATCCCACATGCTGCGCAGCCAAAGAAATTTTTTTCAAAAGTTATACTCCTGTGTTGTTGAATTTAGTGGTTTAGATTTTGTTTGAATGTTAAGAAGATTTCAGTTTATTTACCAGGAACAAACAAAACATAATGTAAAAATAGTTTCCCAGAAACGATTTCCATCGTTCTCTTCTTCCCTTTCTCCCGCAGACTGACTGGTGTTTCATCTTGACAAGTTCTCTGAAGTTCTCTGTCATTCCATAGGAAAGCGGTCTGGCTTGGAGGTTGCAATCCCAGGGAATTTTTCATCAGCGGGGAAGTCTCCATCACTACAGAGGAATCAAGGTTGAAGTCAGTCCCAGGTAAGTGAGATGCTCCCCCTAAACACCAACACAGCAGTCGTGTACCTTTCAAGGGGTTCAGGGGCAAGATGGGCAAGGCATTTCTACTAACTCTTCTTAAGGATCATGGACAGTGTGCCCTATGCTACGAGGTAAGCGGTGACTGTTGTAATTCTTACTGGTGATCATTTCATGTCACTGATCCTTGGCTCTCTTTGTATCTCATAGGACTGTTGTTAAGTCCAATACAAAATGAGTCTTCTTTTTAAAAAACTGAAATGTTTTACAAAGCCTAGCATTCTCATAGAGAGTCCTTTGAATTCTCCCCACTTTCCCGAGAGGCTAAGAACACTTCACACCATGAACTAGGAGAGGGGGTAGAGCCCTTTCTGATGAAATATAGAAACAAAGACAGAGTCTTAGCCTGCTTGCTCTCTGGACAGGATCTCGGACCACAAGGTCTTAAATCCTGGTATAAATGACGGAAGTGAGGACAGTTCAACTGGCACTCTCATAACAAGAGTTCTGAAACACCTTCCAAAGAGACTGTAGCGGTAGACGAGGGAAGGGAGTGCTACAGTGTGGTAGTACAGGGGGAATGCTCGGCTACAGCAGTGAAAAATGTGGTACCTATTGGTGTGCTCTCGGGGTTCTTGTACATGTAGCATAGATGACCTTTACAGTGTCCCTCCCACCTTCCCACCTGCATTAGGTGTTCTGTTTTTTTGTTTGTTTGTTTGTTTTTAATTTACGTTTATTGATTGATTGATTGATTGAACTTATTTATTCTACGTATTTATTTTTTTGGCTGCACTGGGTCCTCATTGGTGTGCACGGGCTTTCTCTAGTTGCGGCTAGCGGGGTCTACTCTTGGTTGCGGTGTGCGGGCTTCTCATCGCGGTGGCCTCTCTTGTTGCGGAGCATGGGCTGTAGGCGCGTGGGCTTCGGTAGTTGCGGCTCACGGGCTCTGGAATGCAGGCTCAGTCGTTGTGGCACATGCGCTTAGTTGCTGCACGGCATGTGGGATCTTCGCAGACCGGGGCTCGAAGCCGTGTCCCCTGCATTGGCAGGCGCCACCAGGGAAGCCCTAGCTGTTCTTACATAGAGTCTAAAAACAGAGAGCACTGAGAGAAGGTAGTGGTTATTAAAGGCTCAGGATCTAAATTCTACCTGTCTCTACACCCCTTCCCAGCTGTCGATTTGACCCCGTTTGTGAATGCCGACCTCATTCTTCAACTTGCTCTGCCGTTTGTATACTCACCTTGAAAACTTGTTTCTGTGATGCGTTGAGCAGACACAGGGTGGCAGATTGCAGAGGTGGAAGCTGGTGGTCGGATATTTGCGGGCTGAATCTCCTTCAGTCCCATTCCCATTTCTGGTTGCGCAGAGGCCCTACTTCCTGTGTATGACGCGGAGCCATAGGATTGCGGGCAGGAGCCAAGTTCTCCATACAGTGAAGACCCCAGTGTGCCTTGGTTATAGTAATATACCTGGCTTCCTTCCTGGTAGGGAAGTGACAGGCGGCTATGCTCCTGATTTGGAATCTGAGATGGTGTTACCTAAGCAAGCCTGGCAGTAAGTGATGGATATAGAGGGACCATGTTATTGGCATCTGAAGTTTTATCATACTGGGCTGCCATAAACATGGAGGAAGCAGCTGGGTGCCGGTCAGTGAGTGCCAGAGTAAAGTCTCCGAGTGAAGAGGAATTCTTTTCAGTGCTTCCTGTGATGTCCCACTCAAGAACAGCTAGATAGGAAGGAGCTGAAGTGGAGATCTGGCTGTGGTCAGTAACTCCAGGTAACATAGTCGTGCTAGAATGTTGGTAAAGGTAGGCACTACCCATGAGTGTCTGGAAAGAGGTACCGGTAGCCGATGCCGAACTGACGGCAGGAGCAGGGACTCTGGAGAAGTTGCAGACGCTTCGTGTTAGGGAAGTTGCATTGCTGCAACAGATTTTTCAGCAACAGAGCAATCCAGCCAAGTTTATATTTTAGAGAGAGAACATCTTCCATATGGAGGATCAGTTGAAATAGAAGAGATTGTTAGAATTGTAGGGTGGTAGTAATCCAGGCAGGAGATGACGAATGCCAGACACCACCTAGTCACAGACATAGCTTTTGCAGCGATCAGCTACATGTTGTTGTTTTTTATTTACTCTCTCATATAATTTTTTTTAAGTCCTGGACCACAAAATACTGTGGCATAGTTGGAAAAATCTGAGACTCGATTCTAGTCTTTTTTCTGTTTGCCTGCTGTGCAGCTTGGGCTTACGTCTCGAGCCTTACTTTTTCATTGTGAAACAAGAACAGTGCTACTTAACCCGAGAACTCCACAGGCACATAAACCCGTGGCGTGTGAGGAGCAGTGAAGGAGAGAAGGAATGGAAGTGCTTTGGGGGACCCCAAGAGCCCTTCAGAAACCGTTTGTTCTTTTTATTATTGAGCATTAAAAGTGAAGGCATTCCATTTGTTTCACTCAGAAACAAATTCTGTTCTTCTGATAGCCTGTTTTTTTTTTCCACTCCCTTTTTCTGTAGTCAGATCAGTTCCTGATGGGCATTCTCCAGTCCACACTATTGCATCTGATTGGAGGCTATGCAAAATTTCCCAGAGACAATGAATTTTGACTGTATAGTAGTTAATTCTTTATAGTACGTTCCTGCAAAAACACTCTTTTCTTCAGAGTTTTTCCTTTTCAGGATAGTGGTAGTGTTGTGGTAACTAATAAAGGCTACTCTTGAGAAAATTGTCTAACTTGTTTTTAGTGTATCTACTTCGCTTACTTAATTCCATATTCCCTGTTTTCTAGACAGACTTCTTGGTGTCCACTGTACCCATGGTTTCAACAGGACTGGCTACCTCATGTGCAGGTGAGTTGCCAACCCCAAGAGGCAGAGCATGTTTAAATTGTTCTGTTTACAATAGTAATGTAAGCTAATGTAAGCTGAATGCAAAAAATGCAGTCAGAGAAGTGTATGAAGTGGAAGGCAATTTTGCCCCCTACTCAGATGTTACCACCAGTAATAATTTAGCACATATTTTTTCAGACGTAAAAAATGCAGATATAAGCATATACAATGGTCCCTTGGTATCTGCAGGGGGATTGGTTTTAGGACTCCCCATGGATCCGAAAATCCTCGGATGCTCAAGTCCCGTATGTAAAATGGTGTAGTACAGTCGGGCTTCCATATCTGCAGGTTATGGAACCGTTGGATATACAGAACTGACTGTACATGTGATTTAATGGTATAGTGTTTTAGACATTCTGGTTTATAATTTAATATATGGAGGACATCTTCCTCTGACAATATTTGGAGACCTCATTCTTATTTATTTATTATTCTTTTTTTTCCTCCAAATTTGCTTTATGTAGTTGGATATAAATAAATGAGCACAAACTTAAGCAAGATACATGTAACAATTTAATAGAACCTGATACTCTAATTCTTTCAGTGTTTCTCCAACTCATCATGGGGCTCGTAAGAAAAGTAACCAACATGGATACTACTACAGTTGAATGTCAAATCTTTAAGTGCTTATGACATACTAAATCCTTGTATAATGCACTTATGAAGAACCCTTCAAGGGACTTGTGTTTTGTATGTAGCAAAAAGTGTTAAGAGTCAAATATTCAACTCAATATAAAATAATAAGAAACACTTCTGATTTGTTAGGTTGAGATTGCTTCTCCTTTTACTAATGAATGATTTTTTTAGCTGTAATATCACTGAGCTGAACAAATATGTCACCTTGGAGTACATAAGGAAAAATAAACACATGCTAAATGGGTAAAACATTACAACTACATCTTTACTAGACCATCTCTACTAACGCTTCAGAAGCTTAGAGATTCAGAGTGTTCTTACGTTATGTGCAAGAAAAATAGAAAGAGAGAAATTCCTTCTTTTTTGAGATCACAGCTGTGAAGTCGTGATTATACAGATTCTTCATTTGTGTGCGAAACATGAAACACATTTCTCTAAATTCTCCCTGCTTAGAATTGTCAGTCAACTAGCAGGACTTTCCTTCCAAGAAACAGAGACTGAGATGTGTTTTATATAACTTCAATAACCTCAGCACTACCATAAGAAGACATGCAGTATCCTTTTGCTGTGCTTCAAGACAACAGGGAAGGAGGTCACAGGAAAGAATAAATCAAAATTGTTACAACTGAGAAACTTTTCTCAGTTTAACCATGGTGCCACTTTCATTTTTACATAAGCATGGTGGCATAAGTCAAGCTCCATACATCAGAATTCTTAATATTTAAAATTTACCTTGACTTTTAATTATCACCATGTTAACCACCAAAATAATTTGACGAAACTCATAAGAAAGGGTAATGTTAAACCCCACTTTACTAGAGTTAGTTTCTGGACACATTAGCTCATTTTTTTTATAGAAGAGGGACAGTGAATCTCAGTTTGCCTACAAGCTAGGAGATCACTTTGAATTCTGCATTTCTTAACTGCAAACAGATACAGCACTTGTAACAGGTTATAACTGGTTTTCAGCTGGTTTTCAAGCACAGAGCCAGCCCCAACAGTAATAGTACACTATTTAAAAAGACCTAAGGCAATGAATTCCATTTCCAGTGGAAAGAAAGAATCGTATGGTCTTGGACAAACAATTCTGATGGTTCACTTAACAGTCACTTAGTAGTTCTTCCTTGCTCATAGAACTTTATGACTTTTTTGAGGAGTGAAGCATTCAGCTTGAGTGGATAAATCCTTGTTAGGCTAAGACAATCATTATCATATCCCTCTTTGCCATGAATTGTCTTATGAATGGTCATATCAGTCTGTTTTGGCAAATGAGTAATTAAGGGAAGGCTGTTATTGTGCTTATGAGAATGATATTTTTCTCTGACAAAAGATAAATAGGCATTAGGAAAATGACCATTTGGGCTCTTTTTCTGCTTCCTCCTTGTTTTGTGAGAATATGATATTTGGTTTTACAGCAGCCATCTTGTGACCCTGAGATGATCATATGCCAATAATGACAAATGGTAGATTAGAAAGAACCAGCAAAGACAGAAAACAGCAACATCAGTAGTAACAACAATCACAGCAAAAGAACAATGGGACCTTAACTTGTAGAGTTCCTATAAAGTAAAAAATAAGTGCTCTATGTTTATTCTAAAACAAAAAAAGAACTATGCAAACCAGCTTAAAACTCCTTTTTTTGTGCCAGTGTTCTAAAATGTGGCTTTTAATAAAACCTTGACCCAAATGCCAGCAACTTCAGAAAAGAATTTGGGTAGGGGGAAGAAGAAAGTTATCTCACTTAGGAAAAACAACCACTATCTTTATCCTAATCTTTGACACACAATTGAAACATATATAGCTGCTGTAACACTTTACACAATTCCTATGTACTGGAGGAATAACAAGATCTAAATAACAATTATATTTTTCAACACGGGGTGAAGGCTTTACATAAAAATACCATCCTACTTTTTCCCCCTAAATTTCTAAAATATCACGTGCTTTTCCCCAACATCTGCAGCCGTTCAGGAATTTTTAGGAAACTTTCATGCATGATCTTAATTCCTAATCCCTGGCTCTTTGGGCTCAACGACAAAAGATCAAAACCACCAAAAATGATGGTTCACTTGAAGTCAGGTGAGAGACACTGGCTCAGTTAGTCTCGTAGGACAAAAGCAGTGCTGCATCAACTGTCTCCATGCAGGAGGGGCACGTGAAGGATCTCATCAGCCAGTCATCTGTACAGCCCAGGTGATCTGCATACACAGCAGAAATCAAATTGGGTTCTCATAAACAAAGTGCATCATACAGATCACACACTCCCCGATCTGTTTTTTAAATATTTGTTTTATTTTATTTATTCATTTATTTGGTTGTGCCGGGTCTTAATTGCAGTCGGTGGGCTCCTTAGTTGTGGCATGCAAACTCTTAGTTGCGGCATGGATGTGGGATCTAGTTCCCTGACCAGGGAACGAACCCGGGCCCCCTGCATTGGGAGTGTGGAGTCTTTAGCCGCTGCACCACCAGGGAAGTCCCCCGGATCCTTTTTTCTGATCCGTTTCTTCCAGGGTCATAAACTCCTTCAGGCTGATGCTGTATGAGGCCTATTCTTTGAGCTATCCTAATTTGCTCCTCTCAGCTGAGGTGCTAGGCGAGTCTGACTAGGTGTTGGATGAGAGACCAAAACTGGAACTTGATCCAGATATGGCAGCAGCAGCTCCTGATCCAGCTCCGTCCCCTTGCCAAAGCTAGCCCAGTCGGACTGAGACTTGTGAGGCAGGGAGATGTCATCCGAAGTGGGGGACTTAAGGCAGTTCCCCATCTTCCGGGACTTGAGTGTGTGATCTGTGTGCTGTTTTGACAGTCTCCCAACCTCATTCTTTTTTTTTTTTTTTTTTTTTTTAATTAATTAGTTTATTTATTTATTTATTTTTGAATTTTTAAAATTTATTTATTTTTTATACAGCAGGTTCTTATTAGTTATCTGTTTTATACATATTAGTGTATATATGTCAATCCCAATCTCCCAATTCATCTCACCACCACCGGCCCCCGCCCTGCCCCGCTTTCCCCCCTTGATGTCCATACGTTTGTTCTCTACATCTGTGTCTCTATTTCTGCCTTGCAAACCGGTTCTTCTGTACCACTTTTCTAGATTCCACATATATGCATTAATATATAATATTTGTTTTTCTCTTTCTGACTTACTTCACTCTGTATGACAGTCTCTAGGTCCATCCACGTCTCTACAAATGACCCAAGTTCGTTCTTTTTTATCGCTGAGTAATATTCCATTGTATATGCGTACCACATCTTCTTTGTCCGTGCATCTGTCGATGGGCGTTTAGGTTGCTTCCGTGACCTAGCTATTGCGAATAGTGCTGCAGTGAACATTGGGGTGCATATGTCTTTTTGAATTATGGTTTTCTCTGGGTATATGCCCAGTAGTGGGATTGCTGGGTCATATGGTAATTCTATTTTTAGTTTTTAAGGAACCTGCATACTGTTCTCCATAGTGGCTGTATCAGTTTACATTCCCACCAGCAGTGCAAGAGGGTTCCCTTTCCTCACATCCTCTCCAGCATTTGCTGTTTGTAGATTCTCTGATGATGCCCATTCTAAGCGGTGTGAGGTGATACCTCATTGTAGTTTTGATTTGCATTTCTTTAATAATTAGTGATGTTGAGCAGCTTTTCGTGTGCCTCTTGGCCATCTGTATGTCTTCTTTGGAGAAATGTCTATTTAGGTCTTCTGCCCATTTTTTGATTGGGTTGTTTGTGTTTTTAATAGTGAGCTGCATGACCTATTTATATATTTTGGAGATTAATCCTTTGTCTGTTGATTGGTTTATTTATTATTTTTTTAAGGCTGCATTGTTCCTTTGCTTACTGATGAACATGTACAAGTCAGAAGTTTTTGATATTATAAAACGTCAAAGTAATGAACATTCCTGTGTGAACATCTTTGAATATATATGCTTTGTCTCAGTTAACTTCACTCAGAATGGGACTTCTGCATCAAGGAGTTTATGCCCTTATGCTTTTTGTGGGTGTTGCTACACTGTACCAATGTATGGTTGTTCGTGCAGGAAATACTTATTGAGCATCTGTTATGTTTAAGCACTGTGCTGGGTGCTAGCAAAAAGACTTGAGAAATTTTGTGAGTGAGGAGACTTGACCTGCCCTTTGTGAATTCTAGCAGTCCAGAGAGGGAATAGATATTCAAGTATCACACTCTGCATGTAGAATTACAACTCTGACAAGTGCCAAGGAGAGGGACATGGTACCATGAGAGCATATTTTAGGGAGGATTTGATCTCATCATGGAGATTAGAGAAGGTTTAGGGATGTTTCAGCTGATATCTGAAGGATGAGTAGGTATTAACCCGATAGGGACGTTGGGGAGAGATTTCTGAGCATAAGGAATAGCAAAAGACCCTATAAGAGGAAAGCATATGCTGTGTTGGAGGAACTGGCCAGGAAGGTGGGGCCGTTGGGGGAGCATGTCATTATAATGGAGCTGCAAGTGTGGGTAGGAGCTCGATCGTGCAGGCTTATGTTTAAGGTTTCAGACTTGAAGAGTAATAGAAAACCATTGAACTTTTTTTTGTTGAAGGTGAGTGTGTGGAACATACCCAGTTGCATTTTCAACCTATCGTTTTTGCTACCGAGTGGAGAATACACTGCAGGGAGAAAGAGTGGAAGCGAGGAAACAAGTTAGGAGACTTGTGTAGAAATTGGGCATAATGGTGGCTTGGACCAGGGTATGGTGGTCATTTTGGTGGAAAGATGTGGACAGATTCTAGAGGTATGTAGGCAGTATCATTGTCAGCACTGGTGGTGGGTTGAGGATGAGGGTGAGGGAGAAATAGCTGTCAGTGATGGTGATGCCTAAGTTTCTGGCTCCTATGGTTGGTTAGATGGGGTTTTTTTAGATATGATGTTAATATTTGTCCTAATTTGTCTTTTGTTATTTGTTGGTTCTTGATGAATACTCTGTCATATTAAGTCTCCTGTTTTTAGTGTACAAAGCATTTTGACCGAAACTGACCCGTTGTATGTTATCAGATAACTTTTTAACATCTGCCAGTTTGGTCCTGTATTTTATTCTCTTTCATTTATTAATTAAATTGTTGTATTAATGTAAATAACTATATTAATAGATTTTCTAAAGTTGCGTTATCCTTGCATCCTTGGTCCTTGGAATAAAGCCTTTTTTTTTTTTTTTTTTTTTTTTTTTTTTGGCTGTGTTGGGTCTTTGTTTCTATGCGAGCGCTTTCCCTAGTTGCGGCAAGCGGGGGCCACTGTTCATCGCGGTGGGCGGGCCTCTCACTATCGCGGCCTCTCTTGTTGCAGAGCACAGGCTCCAGACGCGCAGGCTCAGTAGTTGTGGCTCACGGACCCAGTCGCTCCGGGGCATGTGCGATCTTCCCAGACCAGAGCTCGAATCCGTGTCCCGTGCATTGGCAGGCAGATTCTCAACACTGCGCCACCAGGGAAACTCCGGAATAAAGCCTTTTTGTAGTCATGGTATATATCATTCTTTAATAATTATTGATTAGATATGCTGATATTTTCTTAGGATTTTTCTATCTATATTTGTAAAGCACAATTGGACCCTTTTTTGTAAAAACTTGATTTTCTTTCCTTTTTATTTACAAATGACTCGAATTTTGTTGTTTTGTAGATATTTGATTGATGTAGAAGGCATGTGGCCAGATGATGCAATTGAATGTAAGTATAAGGGTTGTCACTACTTTTCCCTTGTTATAAAATTTGAAGGGAGAAATGTAAGGGAATTTCTCAAATTTTGGAAAAATAGAAAAGTCTGTAATTCATTTGTTCTGATATACGATAACCTTTTACCAAAAGTTTATAAAGGGATGTATCTGGAAATAGCAAGATATAATAGCCTGAATAATTAGTCAGTGGATTTCAGCATTTTTTTTCTTTTTTAAATTTATTTAATTAATTAATTTACTTTTGATATTATATCCACTGCCCCACCAAGGAAGTCCCTTTTTCTTCCTTCCTTCCTTCCTTTAAAGCTCCAAGTCATTTAAAATACATGACTTCTCACTAAAAATCTCCAGTTCATGTAACCAAGGGGTTTATAACTTCTCCTTTAAAAGTTATATTCCTGGGACTTCCCTGGTCGTCCAGTGGTGAAGACTCTGCGCTTCCAATGCAGCAGGCCTGGGTTCAGTCCCTAGTTGGGGAGCTAAGATCCCACGTGCTACGCAGCCAAAGAAATTTTTTTTAAAAGTTATATTCCTGTATTATTGAATTTAGTGGTTTAGTTTTTTTTTTAATGTTTAGAAGATTTCAGTTTCTTTACCAGGAACAAACAAAACGTAATGTAAAACTAGTTTTCCAGAAACGATTTCCATCATTCTCTTCTTCCCTTTCTCCTGCAGACTGGTGTTTTATCTTTACAAGTTCTCCATCATTCCATAAGAAAGCTGCTCGTCTTCTGGTTTCATAAGAGATGGTGAACAGTGGTAAAATATCGAGTTGACCGAAATTTCTAGAGTACACTTCAGGGAGCGAATGATGGGGTGGAATGTTGGGGCAGAGTGAGAGATACAGATTCTGGTGAGACTGAGAGTCATGCACAAAAATTACTGGGCTGTGGTGAAGGGAGAACAAAACTAAATCAGGTTCCTGCTGGTGGACAGGAAGCCAAAATGAAGAAGAATGGTGCGTAGCTGGGCAGTGTAATTAGGCCCCTAAGTGCTGTGTCTTCTGATAGTAATTATGAACAGAAACCAAATAATAGTTACTAATAACATGGAGGTGACCAATCCTTGAGAGCTGAGGCAGAGAGAAGGAAAGATGGCATTATGCCTTGTCTCTGGTTCCTTGAGTTTCCCAGGCTGGTTTGTGACCAATCTTGGGTGAAATCATAACTAAGTCATTTCTGCTAAGGTGATCAGCTTTCGTGGGGTCCTTTCTCTGCACTCTGTCCAATGATAAAGCCCACTGGTTTATGCCTCCTGGAAAACAGTTATTCCAAAGCAGTATAAGTGAAGCATTGATGAAACAGCCATGAAGAACATGTTTCCACATGGCCTCGCACCACCTTTTCAAAGTGCTGTAAAACTTTTTTCACCCAAAAATCAGTAACAGAAAAGGATTGGGATCAAATCCCGTACAGAGGTAGTGTAAGAAAAAAGAGAATAAGGAGCAGAATAGCATGTCTTCAGACAATAAAATCAAGTTGGAAAAGACAGGTCCACAAAACAGATCAAAACTGTAACCTATTATTTCAAAGTAGGCTAAAAGACGTTAGGAAAAACAATGCGAAAGATGAAAGAACATGGATCGAGGAGGGAATGGGAAGTTATTGTTTAGTGGCTATAGAGTCTCTGTTTGGGATGGTGAAAAAGTTCTGGAAATGGTAAATGCTGATAAATGCCACCTATGGGTGTTTGGTTTTAGTTGATCTTCTTCCATGAAAGGGTTTGGAGAGATTCAGAAACTATGCTGCTGCCTCCATCTTTCTGATGTCCTGCTCAATCTTTTGACATAATTATTTTGAATTTGCACAGTGGTGATGGTTGCACAGCATTGTGAATGTATTTAATGTCACTGAATTGTATACTTGAAAATGGTTGAAATAATAAATTTTGTTTTATGTATATTTTACCATAATAAAAAAAAGATGAAAGAACAGCATAAACCAGAATTAGGTAAGATGATAGAACTCAAGACAGAATTCAAAATAAAAGAAAAAAGTTTCAGAAGTGAGGACTAAATTTAAAATAATACAAGAGTGGGGACTTCCCTGGTTGTCCAGTGGTTAAGAATCCACCTTGCAATGCAGGGGATGCAGGTTCGGTCCCTGGTTGGGGAACTGAGATCCCACATGCTGCAGGGCAACTAAGCCCGCACGCCGCAACTACTGAGCCCACGTGCTCTGGAGCCCACGCGCCACAACTGGAGAGCCCACGAGCCGCAAGGAAGAGCCCACGCACTGCAACAAAGAGCCCACGTGCTGCAACTAATACCCGACACCTCCAAAAATAAATAAGTTAATTAATTAAATAAATTAAATAAAATAATACGAGTGAATGAACATAATGGATAATGCCTTAAGAGAAACAAACAAGAAGAGGAAAAAATTTTTTTAAATCTAAAAGAAGATAAAAAGAATTTTAGAGAAATGGCAAACATAACAGATAGGCAAAAAAGAGTCAGGACAGCTCTGAAAAGAGTAAATACGTATAAGGGGCTTTCCTGGTGGTGCAGTGGTTAAGAACCCTCCTGCCAATGCAGGGGATATGGGTTCGATCCCTGGCCCAGGAAGATCCCACATGCCGTGGAGAAGCTAAGCCCGTGAGACACAACTACTGAGCCTGTGTGCCACAACTACTGAAGCCCACGCGCCTAGAGCCCGTGCTCGGCAACACGAGGAGCCACCGCAATGAGAAGCCCGCTTGCCGCAACTAGAGAAAGCCTGCGCACAGCAACAAAGACCCAAAGCAGCCAAAAATAAATAAATAAATACATTTATATATATATATATATATATATATATATATATATATATATATATGTATAAGAATCTGTTATACCATAAAAGTGACATTTCAAATCAGTGGGACAGATTAGTCAGTAAATTGTGATACATAAATGTTGGGGTATAAATATTTCTCTGGAAGGATCCACAGCACGGCCAAAGCAGATGTCTCTGAGGAGGGAAATGTGTGGCTGGGGAACGTGGGGAAAAGGGTCACTTTTCATTGAATACCCTTGTGTAGCTTTTCTAGTGTTCTGTCATGTGAATCTATTACCTGTGAAGTTTGCCTGAGTTCAAACCCCAGTTCCCCCAATTGCTAGCTCTTAATCTTGGGCAAACTCTTCACACTCTCCAAGCCTCTTTATCTGTGAAGTAAGGTCAGTAACTTAGCCTGGTGCTGCCTGGCACAGAATAAACTCTCAAAAAATGGACATTATTAGTGAAAAAAGCCCAAATGCCCATCAGTGGATGAATGGATTTTTAAAATGTGGTGTATATGTGAAATATTATACAGCCATAAAAAGGAATGAAGTACTAACACATGCTACAACATGGACGAACTTGAAAACATTATGCTAAGTGAAAGAAGCCAGAGACAGCGGTCACATTTGTATTATTTCATGAAATGTCCAGAAAAGGCAAAAACCATAGCGACAGAAAGCAAATTAATGGTTGCCAGGACTGAAGGAAGAGGGGATGAAGAGTGCCTGCTGATGCTTAAGGGGGCTTCTTTTTGGGGTGATGAAAACGTGATGGGTTAGATGCCGGTGATGGTTGCATAGGCTTGTGGATGTACTAAATGACACTGAATTTGCAGTTTCAGAAGGTGAATTTTATGGCATGTGAATGACATCTCAAAAAAATAATTTTGAAAATGAAAATTGCCTGTTTTCCCATAGTCACTATCCACTGTCTCCATCTCTCCCTTCTCCCCACTGCATTCCTTTTCACGCCCACCCCTGCCGCTCTCTCCCATCGTCACTCCCTCGAGCTGCCCCACGAGGCCTCCCAGGGAGCCTCTGAACCCCTGGGCGCCTGCGTCCTGTGGCTGTTGGAGCTGCTGCCCAGTGCGCGTGCCCCCACCACTCTCACCCGTGAGAGTGGACGCTTCCGTCGGATTTTTTCTCATGCGTTTCAGTTGATGGTGATGTTTACAAAAGGCGGCACGTGCCCTGCTCAATGGAGGAAGCCCCTCAAGTTAATATTTAGGCGCGTGCAGAAGTTTGATCTCGTCCACCAGTAACCTCAGGATGCTGTGCTCTGAAAGCCAGGTTGGCCGCCTACGGGCATCTGCAAATACAGAGGACTTCAGAGGCATTTGGGCCTCAAGTTGAGTCCTTGTACCTCCACATGGGATGTGACCTCAGCCCTTTGCTGCACCTCTGTAAGTGAAGTGGCACAGGAATACCGGCCTTGCCCGTCGTTGCCAAGGTTAACTGAATAGTGCATTCGCTCCCCTCGTGCTTAGGTGTTGAGTACATCGTGATTTACATACCAGGCCCTATTCGTGGGCCTCCTGATGCAGCAGTTCCCTTGGCTCTGCCCCTGTCGTCAGCTGCCCCTAGGATAACTCTGAGCCCTAGCCACTTCTCTGGTAGATTTCCCTATTCCCCCACTATAATCACACCTGAATAGGGCAACTCAAACCTTTCAGAGATGTGTCGTGAACCTCTTGTTTTCTGAAATACCTATCTGGTGGTTGTGAGACTTAAGGCCAACCTCCCCGAGAGACTTTGTTTCTATTTCTCCTAGTAAACCTAGACTCATCTCCTGTCACCTTCAACTCTACTCCAATTGTGTTCTTTCAACCCAGACCTCTGACCCTGCTTTTTACTTCTGCCATTTCATCCTCACTCCTGCTTCCTTTCCTAAATCCATACATCTCTTTTGGCCTTCCTAGACCTGGGCCAAGTTCCTTCCTCTTTCCTCAGTTTTTACCCCTTTCCTTCATTCTCCCATCCAACTTTCAGGCCTTCCTTTCTCACGCCCCAGTTAGCAGCATCTCAAAATTCGAAAGGTTTATTACTCATCTATTAATGGTATTCCATTCACTTATTCAGTTCTATACCTATCTTACCTATGTATGGAAGAACCGCTGGTAGCCAAAGTGGCACCAAGAATCCTAGCAGCTGTCACCTGACGTATCCGTAGTAGTCAGCAATTTCCATTTCTTTGTCCCTCTCAGTGAAAAATTGTAGCTTCCCCGAAGAGGTGTATCTGGCAGCATTCTCCCGTTGTTGAGCCCGCCTCTTCATGGCCTCTCGCTCTGGCCTCTGCTCTTGTTCGATGGGCTTTGACATGACTGGCTCAGGCACATTGGGTTCCCTCCATGGAATTCGTTGCTTGCTGAAGTCTTGGCATAGAAGTTGGGTTTGGAGCTTGGGTGGGGACTGGCGCTTAGTCACAGCAGGGGGAACAGGCTCGCGCTGGAGAGAAGCGCCAGATGAAGTTTTGTAGGGTGCAGGCCTAGGAGCAGCAGACTGAGGGGACACTAGGCTGGGTATGGTTGGTCCAAGCCGGTTGGGTTGGGTTGGCCACAGTTGGCTGAGCTGGTTTGGCAGGACCTGGCAGAGAGGCAGGAGCTGGCTGGGATGAATTGACTGCAGCAGGTTGAGCTGAGTCAGTAGAACCAGGCTGGGCACGGTAAGCCACAGCAGGCCGATGTGAGGCCAGAGACTGTGGCCTCTGAGGAGCGGGTCGAGCTTGAGGCTTGTCCCAGGCAGAAAAAGGCAGAGGTATCAACTTGACCGTCTCAGGAGGAGGCAGCTCATACTGGAATGGAGATGGACACTCTGTTTCAGCACTGCTGTCTGGTTTCTGGGCTTCGACTTGAGTTTTCTCAGCACTCTTACCCTCACGTGGGGTATGCCGCCATGGCTGGATAGCTGGGGGTGGCTGGGGGTCTTTGGGGTTGCTTGAATTTCCCAAGACCCGACAGGAAGAGAGCCCAGTTTTCTTATCATCCTTCTTCCCCAGCGCATGAAGAACCTTCACAGACTCCAGCATGCGCACGCCAAGGGAGGTTCGAGGCTTTTGAAAGCTCAGTTTGGTGTTTCTTTCGCTTCGTCTCGGGAATAGTTGGCTTCTCTTCTGCCTTGACTTTGTTCCCTGACTGCTTGTTCTCTTCAGCCTTGTTTCTTCCTCTGGTCCTTTTGGTCTTTTCCTGCCCATGGCTCTCAGTTTTGCTGATCTTTCTGGATGCAGCTTTCTGAGGTTTGCCTTTAGAGTGCTTGGCCGTGTTCACAGGAGCCCTGTCACTGACTGCAGCGTTGCATATAACCACTTCTCCCCCTAACAGGCACTCTGGATTCTTTGGCTGGATTTTGGCCTTGGGAGCACCACTGATAGGCTCAGAGGCTTTCTGTTTGTTCTTCCTGGGTTGATCAGAGGGAACCTTTATGACACTTGGCTTTTCCTGCACCTGATTCACCTTAAAGGCTCTGGTATCTTTGGCTTTGATCCCGTTGGAACCTTGGGATTGATCAAGATCTTTCCAAGAACTAAAGAGCTGGGGAAGGTGAATATCCTCCGCCAGTGTAGTAATGTCTGCAAAACCACTGCTAGATTCGATCCCATTTTCAAGCGTCCCTAGGTCCTCACGACTCAGGCTGTTCTTTCCCAGATCAGCATTTTCAGATCCAGGCTGCTTCTCTTGGCCGAGGGGATCGGTGTAGGCCAGCGGCTGGTGAATATCAGGGATTTCTAAAGGGAGTAGTGGAGGATCTTGGTTTTCTTTTGGGATGTGTTAGGCATCCAGAATCTTTGAAAGCTTGGTTTTAATATCATCCACGTTCTTACTCTCTATTTGTCCCTGGCTTGGAGCTGGAGACAGGGCCAGGAGACGACTGGCACTCTGGGCTGGAGCTGTCACTGAAATGTCCCCAAGTTCAGGTGTCGGGTTACTCTTAAGTATCTGAATATTTCTGCTACTTCAGGGCTTGGGGAGTTCTTGAGTTTGTGTCACACAAAATGTCTGGCTTGGAGGTTGCAATCCCAGGGAATTTTTCATCACCTGGGAAGTCTCCATCACTACAAAGAAATCAAGGTAAAAGTCAGTCCCTGGTAAGTGAGATGCTCCCGCTAAACTCCAACACAGCAATCATGTACCGTTCAAGGTACATGATTGCTGTGTTGGTGTTTAGGGGCAGGATGGGCGAGGCATTTCTAGTAACTCTTCTTAAGGATCATGGACAATGCCCTATGCTACGAGATAAGCGGTGACTGTTGTAATTCTTACTGGTGATCATTTCATGTCACTGATTCTTGGCTTTCTTTGTATTTCATAGGATTGTTATAAGTCCAATACAAAATGAGTCTTATTTTTAAAAAACTGAAGTGTTTTACAAAGCCTAGCATTCTCATGTAGAGTCCTTCCAATTCTCCCCACTTTCCTGAGAGGCTAAGAACACTTCACACCATGAACTAAGAGAGGGAGTAGAGCCCTTTCTGATGAAATATAGAAACAAAGACAGAGTCTTAGCCTGCTTGCTCTGGACAGGATCTCGGACCACAAGGTCTTATATCCTGGTATAAATGAAGGAAGTGAGGACAGTTCAACTGGCACTCTCATAACAAGAGTTCTGAAACACCTTCCAAAGAGACTATAGCAGTAGATCAGGGAAGGGAGTGCTACAGTGTGGTAGTACAGGAGGAATGCTCGGCTACAGCAGTGAAAAATGTGGTACCTATTGGTGTGCTCTCGGGGTTCTTGTACATGTAGCATAGATGACCTTTACAGTGTCCCTCCCACCTTCCCACCTGCATTAGGTGTACTGTTTTTTTTTTTTAATTTGTTTATTTTTTGAACTTATTTATTTTATGTATTAGTTTTTTTGGCTGCACTGGGTCTTCATTGCTGTGCACGGGCTTTCTCTAGTTGCGGCTAGCGGGGGCTACTCTTGGTTGCGGTGTGCGGGTGTCTCATTGCGGTGGCTTCTCTTGTTGCGGAGTATGGGCTCTAGGCGCGTGGGCTTCAGTAGTTGTGGCTCACGGGCTCTAGAATGCAGGCTCCGTAGCTGTGGCACATGCGCTTAGTTGCTGCACGGCATGTGGGATCTTCCCTGACTAGGCCTCGAACCCGTGTCCCCTGCCTTGGCAGGCCGATTCTTAACCACGGCGCCACCAGGGAAGCCCTAGGTGTTCTTATATAGAGTCTAAAAACAGAGAGCACTGAGCGAATGTAGTGCTTATTAAAGGCTCAGGATCTACATTCTACCTGTCTGTACACCCCTTCCCAGCTGTAGATGTGACCCCATTTTTGAATGCTGACCTCATTCTTCAACTTTCTTGCTGTTTGTGGGGCTTGCCCTTTGGCATTTTCTTAAAAGCTAAACATAAACTTACCATATGACCCAGCAATTCCAATCCTACGTATATATGCAAAAGAAATGAAAACATATGTCCACAGAAAAACTTTTACAAAAATGTTCATAGCAGCATGATTCACGTTATCCGAAAAAGAAAAAAAATGAAACAATCCAAATGTCCAACAACTGGCAACGGGATAAACAAAATGTGGTAGAGCTATACAATGGAATACTAACCAGCAATAAAAAGGAGTACTGGTACACACTATAACAAGGATGAATCTTGAAAACATCATGCTAAGAAGCTAGATGCAAAGACTAGATATTATATAATTCTATTTACGTGAAATGTGCAGAAAAGGAAAAAGGCAGATTGGAGGTTGTCTGGGGCTGGGAATGTGGATTGATTGCAAACAGGTATAAGGGACTTTTCTGGGTAACAGAAGTGTTCTAAAACTGGATTGTGGTGATGATTGCACAGCTCTGTAAATTTACTAAAAATAATTGAATTGTATACTTAAAATGGATGTATTTTATGGTATGTAAATTAAACTTCTATAAAGTGTTTTAAAAATCTCTGTAAAGATATGCAAGAACAAGTCACACTGAGTAGCTCTGGAAAAGAAAGATGGGTGCCTGGGAAACGGGAGAGGGAAGACACTTTATCAAATACTCCTTTATATATTTTTAATTTTGTACCATGTATTATCAGTTTAAGAAATGAGAATAAACAAAACAAAAACTTACAAGGAAGAGTGTGGCAATAAAGGTTTAATGGCTTTGGTGAGTTCAATAGGAGTAAAACATATGTAAGGCCATAGAAATGTTCTAGCTTACAGAAAGGAAGATGATAGATCCTCTGTCACCATCTGAAGCACAACATGCTTAGTTCAAAGGGACATGCTTAAAAACAGGATGTCAACAAATAGACCCAGAAGCTGTCAACTTAGGAAAGGGGAGTAGAAAGGATGACCTGTGAGAAATGGTTCAAAGAGTGAAGACCTGAGGGGAAATACTTCAGGGAAGGAAGTGGGGACCTGAGAGGTAGAAGATTAGGTCTCTTTTGTGCCTTCAGAGAGCAGAACTGGAAGCAGAGCCAGGAAATCTAGTACAGGCAGATTTTGGATCTTTTTAAGTTTTAAAACCTTTGCCAGCTGGAGCCTTAGACAAATGAAACAAGTTGCCAATGAGCGGCAAGTGAGTGGTGGAGCTGTTGAAGCAGAGGCTGGAGCACCCTGTGGAGCAGAGGCCGCGGGAGTGTTGACGGTCCCTTCCGAGAACGAGTCTGAGAACCTCTGGCACTTCCAGAGGACATGGTATGCACCGCTGGGTGTAAAGCACACACGTTTACATCGGATTAAATGAGGAGCCTTGGTGTGTGTGTTTCTGCTTCTAGTTTCAATCTTTCTGATTAAGTTCATTCCTGCCTATAAAACGGTAAACATTTAAAAATAGAAAATAGTCTAAAAATAAATTCTTTCTCAACAAAATGTATCTAGTTAGCCCTCTAGGATGGTGAAAATCAAAAGGACAGACGACAACAAGTGTTTTCAAGGATGTGGAGAAATGGGAACCTTCACACATTGCTGCTAGGAATGCAAAATGGTAACAATACTTTGCGTAACAGTCTGGTAGTTCCTCAAATGGTTAAATATAGAGTTAACCGTATTATCCAGAGTATATCCATTCGTCGGCATATGCCCAAAAGAAATGTAAAATACGTCCACACAAAAACTTGTACATGGATGTTCACAGCAGCTTTGTTAATAGTAGCCAAGCAGTGGAAGAAATGCAAATGTCCAGTAACTGATGAATAGATAAGTGAAATATGAGCATTCATACAGTGGAATATGATTTGGTCATAAAAAGGAATGAATACATGCTACAATGTAGATGAACTCTGAAAATATTAAGTGAAAGAAGCCAGTCACAAAAGATCACATGTTGTATGATTCCATTTACATGAAATGTCCAGAATAATGAAATCTATAGAGACAGAAAGCAGATTAGTAACCACAGCCGGGGCAGGGGCTGGGGCAGCGGTGGGAGATTGGGAGAAATGAGTGACTGCTAATGTACATAGTGTGCTTATGGTACGTGTTGAAAATGTCTTAAAATTAAATTGGGGTGATGGTTGCACAACTCGGTGAATACACTAAAACACACTTAACTGTACGCTTTAAATAGGTGACTTTTATGGTATGTTAAGGATCTCAAGAAAGCTATAACAATGTGTTTATTCATGTACGCAAACTGAAATACATGTCGATTATGAAGCCTTATTTGGAGAAAAAAGCTTCTCGGGCTCTCAGTTCTTACATCTTCTGTTACTGAATCAGGGGTACAAGAACAATGGAAGGTGACCAACAGCGTCATTTCCATTTAACAGTGGACAGTCCGAACAAAAATGTGGGCGCTGGGTATTGTACGTTTGGTGCAGCGCTACACACACTACGGCTAGCGCTAAGTGCAAACCGTCAGAACCGTGCCGTCACGCTAATTTGGCCTCCACAGATTGAATCAGTAACCACAATTCACAGGTCTGCACTGTGTGTGACAATTTGTGCTGAGGACCCACCATGGGCTAGAACATAGAATTGTTGCTGAATTCATTTACAGATGCTGTCGGTAAACCACAGCAATCCACTTTCCTTAGTCCGTGGGAGAGTCTCAGGCATTTCCTCTAATGATCTCATCATCCCTGAGCGCCTGGATGTGAATCAACCCACTCTGTTCTCTGCAACTGGGCTTACACATAAAGATTGAAGTGACTACAAGTCAACTCACATTATCAGCTACCATGATTTAAGCTTTCTGTTGCAGAGCGTCTTGAAAGGAGATACACACTGGCTGGCTTCTTCTGTTATAATTTCTATTATTGTGAGAGTAAACTCACCTGTTAATGCCTTATTACAACTGGGGGAAAAGTAACTGCCACCATCTCAGAGATGTTTCAGGCTTTTTGTAGTACTTTTTAGTTTAATTAAAATCTAGGTGAAATTCATTCCCGCATTCCCGTGTTCATTGATCAGACAAACCATCATAGAGACCCGGGGGGGGGGGGGGGGGGAGAAAGCTTTTCAATTAAATAATGACTTCTTAGATGGAAACTGAACTTAGGAAAACATCTCTAATATAGGAAAAAGGCTGTATTTTCTTACATCACCGTATACAGCTATTCTTCATGTATGAAGATTGTTATTGCCGACCTGCTGCCAGCAAGGTGCCTGCCGAAAGATGCTTTTCTTTCAGAAAAATGGGTTTATGCTAATTTACTTATAACCACTAAAGTTTAGGACCAGAGATACACATTGATAAGACAGAGTCAAAATTAGAAATACAGTCGATGGCACCAAAAGACAGTCTTTTCTTGTGAAAAGTTTTTAGCTATGCACAGTTCAAACTGGCAACTGGCGTTTCAGTACCAAAACTTACTAGCTTGTCTGCCCCCAAAATAACATTTTGACGTAGATTTAATTCTGAAAGGCAAGATTAGAACTTCTAAAAGCAGGAACTAAGGTGATAACTGTCTATTAGTCACCATCAGAAAATCAGAACTGGTCAATTATTTCTGCAAGTGTGGTAGATGATAACTCTAATATATCCTCCCCCTCAAATCAAAAATGCATTGCGCCTGCAGAATGGTCCTCAGAAAATTTCTTTTCATACATGAATGAGTAAAGATTGCAGAGACATAACGAATCTGAATAATGCCAAAATTCAAAGTATGGCCATGAGACTGTAGAGTTAAAATGTAATGGAAGTACTTGTCATTAGAACCGAGGTCAAGAAACTAACAGGATGGTAAGGTTCCCAGATAGTGGCTGGGTTTGGGGTAGAAAAGAAAGAAAATCAAGAGCTAAAGTCCTCAATTAATATACAGGAAAAACTGGAAGGTTAGCAAATGATCATTAAAATCTTGTAGAGGGTGGTAGAGCTAGATGACTTAAGTCCCAAAGGATTTTCTATCAGGTTTGAAAAATTATGGTCTGGAAGTGACCCTCTCACTCTCTTTTCTTCTCTGCATTCTCTGAAATCTTTCCTCTTAGCTTTAGTATTTGTGAGGATTATGATCACCTTTTTTACATGGATGGCTCTAAAATCTTTATTCCACTCATGACATACTCATGAGGTCATACGTAGCTATGTTTTTAGATATTTTCACTTGGATGTTTTGATCTAACTTCAACTTTAATCAATAAAACTCCTTCATATTTCAGTCAGAATTAGTTTCCTCTTCCAATCTCTCCATTTTGATAAGGTGTTTGCATAGTATTTTAGTTGCTTTGGGTAGAAATTTCCAAAGAACCACGGCTATTAATTACCAAGTCCAAGTGACGAGAGTCCAGCTTAGTTTCTTCTCATAAATTAATTTATGAGTATCACTTTCTTACTTAAAAATCTCTACTGACAATTAGCTAAACATTTGGCAATAAAATTATATCTAGACACACAAAATAAATTCCATGTGGATTAAGTGTTTAAATGCATTGCCCTCCACCCTAAATAAGTATTAAAAAAAAAAAAAAAGGAGAATACTTTTTTATAATCTTGTGGTTGGGGACATCTTTCTTAGCATGGAAAAAAGAAAGAAGTTGAGTACACAACAATGCTATTACACTATTAATGCAATATAAATAATGCTCAAGAATTAATAAGAAAAATTCTTCAGAGAAAAATGGGCATGTAAATTATATCCTTCAGAGGATATAAGCAGCTAATTCTCAAAACAGGAAATGTAAAGAGCAATCTCTGAAACCTAATATTTAAAAAATGCAACTTAAAGCAATGAGTTTTTTCACACATTAGATTAGCAAATATTAAAAAGACTGATACTACCCATAGTTGGCAAAGGAATGAAGAAACACATCCTCTCATACTTTTGGTGGGCACATATATTTGTACAAAATTCCTGGAGGGCACATAGTTAGAGGTGGGGAGGTCTACAGATTACTGACAGTCTTTTAAATTTCTATTATTAATGATCTACTTAGGATTTAAAACTTCTTGGTCAATTCTGTTCATTTATATTTTCTTAGAAAATCACCCATCTAATTTAGGTTTTAAAATATATCAGCCTAGGGCTTCCCTGGTGGCGCAGTGGTTGAGAATCTGCCTGCCAATGCAGGGGACACGGGTTCGAGCCCTGGTCTGGGAGGATCCCACATGCCGCAGAGCAACTAGGCCCGTGAGCCACAACTACTGAGCCTGCGCGTCTGGAGCCTGTGCCCCGCAACAAGAGAGGCCGCGACAGTGAAAAGCCCGCGCACTGCGACGAAGAGTGGCCCCCGCTTGCCCCAACTAGAGAAAGCCCTCGCGTAGAAACGAAGACCCAACACAGCCAAAAAAATAAAATAAATAAATAAATAAAATCCAGCCATTCATATTTAAAAAAAAAGGAAAAAAAAATATATATCAGCCTAAAGTTGCATACAGTAATCTTTTTTAAAAAAACACTTCTTTGACTGTGGTTATACCCTTCCATACTATTAGTGTTGATCCTTTTCCTCATGGTCAGAATAACCAGAGATTTGGTCTGTTTTTTTTTTTCAAAGAACCAGATCTTGGTTAAATCGATCAATTCTGGGGACTCATTTATAGAATGCTTATTTCAATTATTTCCTAGTTGAGTTTGTTGAACTAAAATATCATTGAAGGCTATACATTTTCCTCTCAATATAGATTTAGTCACATCCCGTAAGTTTTGGATATGTGCTTTTACTGTCATTAATGAAAAAAATTCTATAATCTCAATTTTTAGTTGTCCTATAGCCCAGAAGTTTAGAATGTTTTAAAATGTTTATTTAAGGAAAAAGTTATAGTTGTTAAATTCCAACCTTATTGTACTGTGGTTAGAGAATATAAGCTTAGTTAGAAATGTTCTACTTTGCGGATTTATCAACATTTTGCCTAAATGTACAGTTAATTTTTGTAAATACTCCGTGGGCATTTGGAACAACTGTGGATGCTGTGTTTTGGGAATAAAGTTTTCTATAGATACTTTAAATCAAACTTCTTAATATTGCTATTCAAATCTTCCATATCTTTTATCTGTTATATGTCAAAATCTGATAAAAACAATGAAAATATCCCATTCTTGTACTTTTGTCACGTTGTATATTGTAATTATGTCTGGATGAACATATGAATGCACTCTGGTTGAAAGCACAGCAGTAATTTTGGAAGTGTCTGAAAGACTCTTTCTTCCCTTGGAAATTACAGAGTGGAGATAGGGTAGATTCTCAAGACAAGTAACATTTAATTAAAAATGACCCAAAAACCCTACCTTTCCATGGTATGGAAACTTGTATTTCTAATCCGGAAAAACTATAAATTATTGGCAGAAAGGTGGAAGTATAGGAATTTTCATGCATTGCAGGGAGGAATATAGACTGGAAATTAATTTGGTACTAATGTAGAAAATTAAGTATACATATAGCTTATGATCCAAGATTTCCACTTGTGGGTCTGTGCAACAAAGGTAGTCTCACAAGGTCCATAAGGCAATGTGGACAAGGATGTGCACTGCTGGTGTTTTGCCTTGTTGGGAATTGACGGCGACCTGGGTGTCCATTACAGGGAAAGTGCATAGGTAAATTGGTAGATGCACTCCATGGAGTACTATGCAGTGATCAGAAACCTGAATTAGATGTATGTATAGCAATGTGATGAATCTTAAAAATACAAGCTTAGTGAAAATAACAAAAATAATGACATACCTTTTATATAAGTTGAAAATACATGACAACACAGAATACATATTTTGTAAGAACTCTTGTAAGCCAAAAGATATTTACATAACATGGCCAGTTCCGATGGGAGGACAGGAATGAGGATGGGATCTGGGAATGAAATTTTAAAAAGAGAGGCCATGAACCTAGGAGTATACTTAACTCAACTCTTGGCAGCTGAAGTTAAAAAAAATTTTTTAACTTTATCTTGGCATAGAAACTGCGTACTAATTCTATGCTTTCGCTCTGCTTCTAGAAGGATTTGTTATGACTAGATTGGAGGTTCAAATAGGTACTTTAGGCAGAAACTAGAACACAATGAAAACTTGAGAATTCTCTCTTCCAGCTCATAACTAACGTTTTATGTTTGATCAGTCTGGCTGAGGTCACTTTTTAATTAATGTCACAAAGAAATTTTTATGGTTTCATATTAGAAAAGATGTGCTGCTTGTTTAAAAAAATACATGAAAAATTAAAAAGAAAAAATGTATAATCCCATAATCTTAAAATAATCTGCTAATATTTAATTTTGATCCAGTCATCTAAATACATGTAAATATTATATCTTGCTTTTTACCTCTTAGCATATAATGAAATTTATCCTTGGGTTCCAAGATACTGCTTTGGACTGTTGTTTCTCTCCATATATGTGTGATTGTGAAGAGTGATACGAAATTAGCCTGTTTTATAAAAATGTAAGAAACACTGGTAAACATTTAATTAAATATTACTAAAGCTCTCATTTTATTCTCTCATGGAGGTCTCTTTGTTTGGTAGTTAGTTTGTGTTGTTCATTTGCCCCACTGCTGAAAACGTGGGCAACTGGAAATAATGAGAGGTCAAAAATACAGAGAAATTATTCATCTTCAGCTTTTTCTCCGTAAACAAAAACTGATAAATATGGCTTCTTTTGTACTGACAGTAGTAAACTATCCCTTTTCTTTGATCCCAGTATACACCCAGACATTGAGAGAAAAAGATGGGAAAGGGAGGGGGGGAAAGAAAGAAAAAACAGGGAGAGAGAGAAAGAGCACAGAGACAAACACAAGCAAGAACATGAGAGAAGGAGAGGAGAAAAGGAGTAAGCAGAAGAACAAGAGAGATACACAGCAGAGACAGTGAGACAAGAGACAGCATGGGGTGGGGTGGAGGAGAGCACAAGTGCACAGAATGCGGGTGCACAGAGGCAGAGAGAAAGAACACAGAAGCAGACAGGGTGCAAAGACACTGTAATAAGAGAAAAGCATGAACTATAGAGCCTGGGGACAGCCTGCATAGACACAGCAGAGAGAGGCACAGAAAGAATGAGTCAAAGAAAGAGTAGGTGTAATCAAAGGAAGAAGGGAAGAACAAGCAGGCAGTTGCACTTATTCCCTTATATTCACTCTTAACCCCTCAAATGTACATGTCCTGGGTACACATGTTCAGGGAAAAAAAGCATTAGCATATCTAAGGAAACCTGGGTTAAAGATAAGATAGGCAGTTCAAAAAAGAAGAAATACGGTCGATCAACACACAAAAGAAACTAAAAACTCCGTGTGATTAAAGAAATGTGGATCAGGATAGATACCATATTTCTGGCCTATGTGGCAAGTATTAACAAGAATGCTGTTGGCAGGTATTGACCAAAATATTATTGCACATTACTGGTGAACAAATAATTGAATCAACATTTCAGAAGGACAATTTAGTAGTGTGGCTTAAACATTTTTAATGTGCCTACTTGGTAACCCAGAAATTCCATGTTTAGAAATGTTTCTCAAGGAAATTGAAAAATTCAGAAAGATGTAACAAGACTACCCATCGAAGTGCGGATTATGATAAAGAAAATTTCCAAAAAAACTTAAATATCTGTCATTTGGAACTAACTAACTATTATATTTATACAATGGAACCCATAAAGCTATTAACAATGACTACATAAATCTTTATTTACTGCATAGAAAGATGTCTATGATATACTAAGTGCAGAGCTTCAAAACAATATACATAGTATGATTTCATTTTTTTGGACTGTTGTTTCTCTCCATATATGAACATGATTGTGAAGACTGGTATGAAATCGGCCTGTTTTATAAAAGTGTAAGAAACACTGGTAAACATTTAATTAAACATTAAAAAAGCTCTCATTTTATGCTCTCATGGAGTTCTTCATTTGATATTTAGCTTCATTAGATTGCAGACCTAATAAAATAGATCCAAGATAGGCAGTAGGTATGAGAATCATAAAATATAAACCTGGAAGCTTATCTGTAATGTTAATCACGACTATTTCAGGATGGTGAGAATTATGGGTGATTTCCAAGGTCTTTATATTTTATATATTATCTAAACTCTTTATATTTAGTTATCTTTTTACTTTTACACTCAAAAGTAATAAAACATCTTTTTTGACAAAAGTATTTAGTAATAAAGAGAAGAGAGAGATGTAAAGTGGTAGAAGCATCAACCACAGGCAAGCCCTCCACTCCCCAGTCTATGATAAGGAGAGACATAAGCATGGTTCTAGCTGAGAGGAAGGAGCCTACAGAAAAGGAAGAAATCGAATATAAAAGAGAGAGAGAAAACAAAACTGAGAAAACAGATAATGGATTTTAGAAAATATGACAGCACAGAGACCTTAATGAACCTTTTCTTTCATAACTGAGAGACACAAACAAAAAACATCAAAAAGTAAAAGAAACAGGGCTTCTCTGGTGGCACAGTGGTTGAGAATCCACCTGCCAAGACAGGGGACATGGGTTCGAGCCCTGGTCAGGGAAGATCCCACATGCCGTGGAGCAACTAAGCCCGTGTGCCACAGCTACTGAGCCTGCGCTCTAGAGCCCACGAGCCATAACTACTGAGCCCATGTGCCACAACTACTGAAGCCCACATGCCTAGAGCCCGTGCTCCACAACAAGAGAAGCCACCACGATGAGAAGCCCGCGCACCACAACGAAGAGTAACCCCCCCCTCACCACAACCAGAGAAAGCCTGTGCACAAAGACCCAACGCAGCCAAAATAACTAACTACATAAATAAACAAATTTATTTAAAAAGTAAAAAAATATTCAGAATGTAGGGAACAGACTCAACTCACACCACAAAATCCCAGAAATAATATCTAAAGAAACAACTGGGAATAAATATAAGGAGCCACCACAAAGCTCTTCCTACACAAAGGACCATACAGCAGAAGGGTAAAAGGTGAGTCAACAATTCAAAATATCCCACTGGTATCTCAGAAAAGGGACTGAGGTGATAAGTGGCCCAGGAGAAAGATAAATGTCCCAATTGGAGACATGTTCCCTGTGAAAAAATAGCTCCTTATGTCCTTGCCAGAATGGTTTACTGTATGCCTGCTCTGGCCAGGAAGAAGTCAGAAAAAGGGATGGGAAATAACCTTTTAAGTCTAAATATCTTAGTTTTATTACTAAGATTTGCTAGAAAAAAATAAGGCCTCAGCCATATCACTGCCCACACAACAATGCTATGAAAGCAGCTGCCAGGTGACTTTACAGTAGTGTAATAGCAAAACCCCAAGGGCATGTCCTATAGAACAAGATACTTTCCTCACCTCCACACTTGATAAGGTGGCCATCAATTTATGAGTTTCACAACAATGGCAGAGAAAAATGTCACCTACTGTAGCTGTCCAGAGTCCTAGAATCAATTACTATCTTTCTGCCTTTCCCAAACTCTGAGGGGCAAAAGAAATACAAGCCATACACAATGAGCCTTCAAGTTCATGTCCTAGGAAGGGGACTCAAGCAGTATCTTGTAAATAGGTAATAAGGTCATCAAATGTGATCAAATAAATGGTTGTGATCAAATAAATGGCTTCCACAGAATGTTTTGAGACAAAGGTCATCTGAAAACAAAAGAGAAGGATTTATGAAAATATTCTATAGCATTAAAGTGGAAGAAAGGGGGCTTCCCTGGTGGCGCAGTGGTTAAGAATCCGCCTGCCAATGCAGGGGACACGGGTTCGAGCCCTGGTCTGGGAAGGTCCCATATGCCACGGAGCAAAAAAGCCAAGGTGCCACAATTACTGAGCCTGTGCTCTAGAGCCTGTGAGCCACAACTACTGAGCTCACGTGCCACAACTACTGAAGCCTGCGTGCCTAGAGCCCGTGCGCCACAACAAGAGGAGCCACGGCAATGAGAAGCTCCCGCACCACAATGAAGAGTAGCCCTCGCTCACCACAACTAGAGAAAGCCTGGGTGCAGCAATGAAGGCCCAACGCAGCCAAAAATAAATAAATAAAATAAATAAATTTATAAAGAAACAAGTGGAAGAAAGGAAGGAAAAAAAGAAGGGAAAGAGAAAGAATTTATTTTGCCCGAAGGTTTACCCATTTTAGTCAATAAAGAATTTGTAGTCTCACTCTAGAGAAAATTGAAAAAGAACATGGACTTAATGAAATGGATCCAAGATAAGCTAGGACAATACAGGGAGACTAAAAGGTAGTTGACAAATTCACACACTTCATCCAAAAATTAATGAATGTCTGCCATGTGTTGGAAAACCAAGGACAGGTACCAAAGGAAAAGAACTGACAGAAATGAAGGGAGACATAGACAATTCAATAGTAATAGCTGGAGACTGCAATAGTACACTTTCAAAATGGGTAGAAAAACTCGACAGACCAATAAGGAAATAGAAGGCTTGAACAACACTATAATCCAACTAGACCTAAAGACATATACATAATACTCCAACCAACAGAAGCAGAATACACATTCTTCTGAGGGAACATAATAATGTTCTCCAGGAGAGACCATGTGCTAGGCCACAAAACAAGTCACAATATATTTACAAATTATACAAAGTATGTTTTCTGACCACAATGGAATGAAACTAGAAATCAATAAGGAAATTTGGGAAATTCAAAAATATAGAGAAATTAAATGACACACTCTTAACTACCAATGTTCAAAGAAGAAATCACAAGGGCAATTAGAAAATACTTTGAGATGAATGAAAATGAAAGCAAAACATACCAAAACCTTTGGGATGCAGTGAAGGCAGAGCTTACAGATATTTGTATCTGTAAATGTCCATATTAAAAGAAGAAAGATTTCGAAACTATAACCTCACCTTCAACCTTAAGAAACCAGAAAAAGAAGACCAAATAAAACCCAAAGCAGGCAAAATGAAGGAAATTATATAGATTAGAATGAAAATAAATGAATCAGAGAATCAAAAAAAGAGAAAAATCAAAGAAATCAAAAGTTGGTTCTTGGAAAAGGTCAACAAAAATGGACAAATCTTTAGCTAGAATTCACCAAAGGCAAAAAGGGGAAAACTCAAATCATTTACATTAAGAATGAACCAGGGGATGTTACTACCAATCACACAGAAATTAAAAAGGATCATAAGGGAATATTATGAACAATCACATGTCAACAAATTAGGTAACCTAGATGAAATAGACAAATTCCTAGAAAAACAACCTAGCAAAACTGACTCAAGCAAAAATAGAAAATCTGAACAAACCTATAATAAGGACAGAGGCTGAGACAGTAATCAGAAAACACCCCCCAAAGAAAAGCCCAGGCCCAAACTGGTGAATTCTAAAAAACATTTAAAGTAGAATTAACAACAACCATTCACAAACTCAAAAAACAACATCATCATCAAAACAAAATGAGAAGAAGGATTACTTCCCAATTCTTTCTATAAGGAGATTATTACCCTGATAAAAAAGGCAAAGATACAGTAAAACTACAGACCAATACCCCTTATGAATATAGAAGGAAAATCCTCAACAAAATACTAGCAAACTGAATCCAGCAACACAGAAGAGGGATTGATTATACATTAAGACCAAGAGGAATTTATCCCAAGAAGGCAAAGTTGGTTCAATATATGATTATCAATCAACGTAACACACCATCTTCATAAAGAAAACATAGGATCATTTCACTATACATAGAACAAGCATATGGCAAAACCCAAAACCCTTCCATAATAAAAACACTCAACAAAACAGGAATAGAAGTTCCTCAACCTGATAAAGGGCATTTATAAAAAAAACTCACAGCTAACATCATGCTTAATGACCAGAAAGATTTCTCCTTAAAATCAGGAACAAGACAAGGATACTCATTCTTAACACTTCTATTCAACACAGTACTGGAGGTTCTAGCAAGGGCAACTAGGGAAGAAAAAGAGATAAATGACATGATATCGGAAAGAAGAAGGAAAACTATCTCTATTTGCAAATGACACAATATTTTATATAGAAAACACTAAGGAACACACAAACACAAATTACTCAAACTTATAAGCAAGTTCAGCAAAGTTGCAGGAACCAAAATACATACAAAAACCAGTAATATTCCTGTACCACAAGGAAAATTCCCAAAATGAACTTAAGAAACCAATACTAGTTACACTGGTATCAAAAAGAATAAAATACTCAGGGATACTTTTAACAACAGAAGTGCCAAACTACAAAGAAGTGGAACCCACAAACATCGTTGAAGAAATTAAAGATGACCTAAATAAATGGAAAAACACCCCAGTTCATGGATTAGAAGATTTAATATCGTTATGACAGCAGTACTCCCTAAATTTTTCTACAGTTTCAATGCAATCCCTACCCAAGATTCAAGTTGTCTTTTTTTTTCTTTTTGGCAGAAATTGACAAGCTGATCTGAATATTCCTATGACTTAAGAATAGATAAAACAATCTTGAAAAAGAAAAAACAAAGTTGGAGGAGTCACACTAGTTAGACAGTGTGGTAGTGGCATAAAGAGTGACATATAGATCAATAAAATAGGGTTTATCGTCTAGAATAAACCCTTACATTTATAATCAATCGCTTTTTTTTCATTTTTTAAGTTTATTTTGATTTTTCTGATTTTTTTTTTCTTATGATCAATTGATTTTTGCCAAGGGTGCCCAGACAATTCAATGGAAGAAAGAATAGTCTTTGCAACAAATGGTACTAAGACACTGGATATCCACAGGCAAAAGAATAAAACTGTACTACCTCAATGCCACATACAAAAGTTAACTAAAAAATGATCATAGAACTAAAAGTAAGAACTAAAATTATAAAACTTTTAGAAGAAAACAAAGAGTCAATATTTTGTAACCTTGGGTTAGACAATAGTTTTAGATATGACATGAAAAGCACAAGTGACAAAAGAAGAAACAGACAAATTGTACTTTGTCAAAATTAAAACTTTTGTACCACAAGTAAAATCATCAAGAAAGTGAAAAGGACGGCACAGAATGAAAGAACATGTTTGCAAAACATATCCTAATAAGGGATTTGTATTCAGAATAGACAAAGAAACAGAACTCAGTAATAAAATGACAAATAAGCCAATTTTAAAATGGGCAAAGGATTGGAATAGACATTTCTCTAAAGGTAAACAAATGGCCAATAAGCATATGAAAAGATGCTCAACATCTTAGTCATTAGCGAAATGCAAATTAAAATCATTAAAAAGTGAGATACCTCTTCACACCCATTAAGATAGCTGTTCTCAAAAGACAGACAACAAGTGTTGATGAGGATGTAGACAAACTGAAATATGATCCAGGTGGGAATATAAAATGGTGCAGCCACTCTGGAAGACACTTTGGCAGTTACTCAGAAGCTTAAACAGAGTTACCATATGATCCAGCAATTCTACGCCTAGGTATGTACGTAAGAAAATTGAAGGAACATGTCCACACAAAAACCTGTACATTAATGTTTACAGCACCATTTTTCATAATGGCCAAAAAAGCAGAAACAATCCACATGTCCAACAACTCATGAATAAACATGTTGTATATGTATTTGAAATACTGTTTGTTACTGTTCATAACAAACAACAAGTACTGATTCCTGCTACAAAATGGATGGACCTTGAAAATATTAAGTAAAAGAAGCCAGACACAAAAGGCCACATATTGCATGATTTGCTTATATAAAATGTGCCCAATGGGCAAATCCATAGATACAGAAAGTAGATTAATGGTTGAAGGCTAGGAAATGACTGTGAAGGGGCACAGGGTTTCTTTTTGGTATGACAAAAAGTTCTGGAATTAGTGGTGACAGTTGTATAACCTCCTCTGAATATACTGAAAACCACGGAATTGTATACTTTACAAGAATGAATTGTAAGGTATGTAAATTTTATTTTTAAAAAATCAATAGAGATTGACCAACGCTGAGACATACCCTGGGAAAGTAAGAAAACTTAAATTTTAAAAACCCAACAACAATCCAGGATCCAATAGGGAAAAAATATTAGGGTTGCCTCTGGCACAGAAATATTAATTGTATGTGTCCAGAAAGGGGGAGCAAATCTGACTGAGTTTTGAATTAAAGATTATTATTCAAAAGTTTTGTACCCAAACAAGTTGTTATTCCTATACAAAGGTTACAGAATGATAATCTCAAATTTATAAGAACTGAAGAGATGCTCACTCCTGAACAACTGTTGAAAAATCTAGCTAATCAATAAAATTATTTAAATTAATAAACTCACAAACAGTTACACTGAAAAGACTGATGATATTGACCCCCTTTAAAAAACACATAAAATGGTGATTTTGCTTATAACATGGAAGAAAAATGCTATACTTCTTAAAAATAAAGCTAATCAATACAGCAGTAATACTACCATAATGAACTGAGACAACATTCACAAAATTAACGAATATTGTTATGTTGGGGGAAGTGTGTGTAGGTGGAGAGTGGGGAGAAGTAGGGCAAGTGCAACCAGTTTCTTAATTTTTCATATAATGGAGTCAATAGATACTATTTCATATCTGAGTGGTACATTGAGACAGTGGCTTAAGCATATTTGTTAATTACATGGCTGCTAAGTTAGCAAAAAAACAACTCAAAGAAAATCATATAGCAATAAAAAAATGGAAAACAATAAGAAATCATTAAAAATGATAAGAAACCCTGAAGAACCAAAACAATTTTGAAAGAGAACAACAAAGTTGGAGGATTCACACTTCCTGATTTCAAAACAGTAATACAGGGCTTCCCTGGTGGCGCAGTGGTTGAGAATCTGCCTGCCAATGCAGGGGACACGGGTTCGAGCCCTGGTCTGGGAAGATCCCACATGCCGCGGAGCAACTACGCCCGTGAGCCACAATTACTGAGCCTGCGCGTCTGGAGCCTGTGCTCCGCAACAAGAGAGGCCGCTACAGTGAGAGGCCCGTGCACCATGATGAAGAGTGGCCCCCACTTGCCACAACTAGAGAAAGCCCTCGCACAGAAACGAAGACCCAACACAGCCATAAATGAATGAATAAATAAATAAATGAATAAATAAAAATTTTTAAAAAAGTATTTGTTTAAAAAAAAAAAACAGTAATACAATAACAGTGTGATACTGGCATAAAGATAAATAGATCAATGGACTAGAATAGAGAGCCCAGAAATAAACCTTTGTGCCACATGGTCAAATGATCTCTGACCCTTGACAAGGGGCCAAGACCATTCAACAGGAAAAGAGCAGTCTCCTTAACAAATGGTGCTGGGAAAACTGGATATGCACATGCTCTTAGAAAGAATGAAATGGTGGGGGGTGGGGGGGGGAGAATGAAGTTGGAGCCTTATCTTACATCGTATACAAAAATTACCTCAAAATGGATTAAAGACCTAAAACCATAACATTCTTGGAAGAACACACTGGGGAAAAGCTTCATGGCATTGGACTTGGTAATGACTTCTTAGATATGACACCAAAAGCACAGGCAGCAAAAGCAAAACTCGACAATTGGGACTACATCAATATTAAAAATTTCTGGGCATCAAAGGACACAATCAACAAAGGTGAGAAGGCAACCCACTGATTGGGAGAAAAATTTATAAATCATATATCTGATAAGAGGTTCATACTCAGAATATGTAAAGAACTTCTACAACTCAATGACCAAAAAATAACGCGATTCAAGAATGGGCAAAGTACTTGAATAGACATTTCTCCAAAGATGATATACAAATGGCCAAGAAGTATATAAAAAGATGCTCAATATAATCATGAAAGAAATGCAAATCAAAAACATATCACTTCATGCACATTAGAATGCCACTATAAAAAAAAACAGAAAATAACAAGTGTTGACAAAGATGTGGAAAAAGTGGAACCATTGTGTGCTGTTGGTGGGACTGTAAAATGGGCAGCTGCTGTGGAAAACAGTAGGGTGGTTCCTCAAATAATTACAAATAGAACTACCATATAATCCAGCCATTCCACTTCTGGATATGTAACCCCCAAAATTGAAAGCAGGATCTTGAATGGATATTTGTACACTCATGTTCATAGCAGCATTATCCACAATGGTCTAAAGGTGGAAGCAACACAAGTATCTATTAACGGATGGATGAATGAATGAACAAACAAAATGTGGTATGTACATACAACGCAGTATCATTCAGTCGTAAAAAAAAAGACAATCCTGTCAGATGGTACAACACTGATGATCCTTGAGGACATTATGCTAAGTGAAGTAAACTTGTTACTTAAAGACAAATACTGTATTCCAATTACGTGAGGTACCTAGAGTAGTCAAATTCTTAGAATGGTGGTTGCCAGGGGCTTGAGCATAAGGTGGAATGGGGAGTTGCTATTTGAGTCAGTGTAGAAATTCAGTTTTGCAAGATGAAAAGAGTTCTAGAGATGGGTGACGGTGATGTCTGCACAACAATATGAATGTATTTAATACCATTAAACTACACCATGCACAAAAACAAATTCAAAATGGATTAAAGACTTAAATGTAAGAACTGAAACCACAACCAAAAAAAGAGACAAAGCTTCTTGAAGAAAACATAGGCACTGAGCTCTTTGACACTGATCTTAATAATTTTTTTTTGCATATGTGTCCTCAGGCAAGGGAAACAAAACCAAAAATACACAAATGGGACTACATCAAACTAAAGAGCTATTCCACAGTGAAGGGAACTATCATCTACTGAATGGGAGAAGATATCTGCAAGCAATCTATCTGATAAGGGGTTAATACCCAGAATATACAAAGAACTCATACAACTCAACATCAAAAACCCAAACAACCTGATCTTTAAAAATGGGCAAAGGATCTGAATAGACATTTTTGCAAAGAAGACATACAGATGGCCAAGAAGCACATGAAAAGATGCTCAACATTATTAATCATCAGGGAAATAAAAATCAAAACCACAATGAGATATCACCTCCCACTTGTCAGAATGGCTATTAGCAAAATACAACAAGTACTGGCAAGGATGAAGAGAAAAGGGAAGACTCGTGCACTGTTGGTGGGAATGTAAATTGGTGCAGCCACTATGGAAAACAGTTTGGAGGCTCCTCACAAAATTAAAAACAGAACTATCACATGATCCAACAATTAACATATGGGTATTTTTCTGAAGAAAACAAAAACACTCATTCGAAAAGGTATATACACCCCTATGGTCACTGCAGCATAATTTACAATAGCCAAGATATGGAAGCAACCTAAATGCCCATGGATAAAGAAAATGTGGTGTATATATTTATGAAATGGAATATTGCTCAGCCATAAAAAGAATGAAATCTTGCCATTTGCAACAACATGGATGGACCTAGAGGGTATTATGCTAAGTGAAATCTAAAAACCAAAACAAACAAACATAACAAAACAGAAACAGAGTTATAGATAGAAAACAAACAGGTGGTTGTCAGAGGGGAGGTGGTGAAGGGAGGAAAGAAATAAGTGAGGGAGATTAAGAAGTCCAAACTTCCATTTGTAAAATAAATGAGTCACGGGTATTAAGTGTACAGTGTGGGGAATACGGTCAATAACTATGTAATATCTTTGCATAGTGACATATCGTAACTAGACTTACCGTGGTGTTTGAAACGTACAGAAATATCAAATCACTATTTTGTGCACAGGAACTAACATAATGTTGTAGATTAATTATACTTCAGAAACAAGATAGCAAACTCGTAGAAAGAGATCAGATTTGTGGTTAACAGAGGCAATGGGTGGGGGGAGGGAGTGGGAATTGGTTGAGGGCAGTCAAACTTCCAGTTATAAGGTAAACAACTCTTAGGGATGTAACGTACAACACGATAAATAAAACTAACACTGCTGTATATTATAGATGAAAGTGGTTAAGAGAGTAAATCCTAAGAGTGCTCATCACAAGGAAAATATTTTTTTCTATGTCTTTAATTTTGTATCTGTATGAGATGATAGATGTTCACTAAACTTACTGTGATAATCATTTCATGATGTATGTAAGTCAAATCATTATGCTGTACTCAAACAAACAGTGCTGTATGTCAATTAAATCAATAAAACTGGAAGAAAAATAAATAAACTAGAATTACAAAGAAAAAATGGTTAAGATGATAAATTTTGTTATGCATATATTATCACAATTAAAAATAAGAAAGAAAAAGAAAGAAAACACGAGAATCAAATACTTAGGAATGAATTTAGACAAGAAGGTATAACACTTGTACATTGGCAACTACAAGACCTTACTGGAAGAAATTAAAGACCTAAATAAATTGAAAAACATCCTGTGTTCATCGGCTGGAAGACAATGTTGTTAAGATGGCAATAAACCCCAAAGCAAGCTACATATTAAATGCAATTAACATAAAATTCCCAACAACCTTTTCAGCAGAAATGAAAAAAAGCTGATCCTAAAATTCATATGGAGACACAAGGGCCCTGATTGGCCAAAACAGTCTTTAAAAAGAACAAAGTTGGAAGACTCATACTTCTCAATTTCAAAACTTACAACAAAGCTCCAGTAACCAGATCAGTGCAGTAATGGCATACAGATCAGCATATAGATCAATGGAACAGAACTGAGAGCCTAGAAATAAACCCTCACATCTATGGTCAACTGATTTTTGACAAGGGTGCCAAGACCATTCAATGGAGAAAGAACAGTCTCAACAGCTGATTTTGGGACAATTCCATGTGGAAAGAGTGTTTGACCCCTACCTCATACCATATAAATAAATTAACTCAATATACATCCAAGATGCAAATGAAAGAACTAAAAGTATAAAATTCTTGAAAGAAAATATACGGACAAATCTTCATGACTTTGGATTTGGCAAATGGTTTCTTAAATATGACACCAAAAGCACAAGCAACAAAAGAAAAAATAGGTACACTGGGGCTTCATTGAAAGTAAACTGCTGTGCTTCAAAAAACAGTAGTGAGTGAAAACACAACCCAGAGAGTGGAAGCAAATATTTGCAAATTACACATCTGATAAGATTCCACAATCCAGAATATATAAAGAACTCTTACAACTCAAAAACAAAAAGGCCAAACAACTTAATTAAAAAGTGGGCAGGGACTTCCCTGGTGGCGCAGTGGTTAAGAATCCACCTGACAACGCAGGGTTCAAGCCCTGGTCCAGGAAGATCCCACATGCCACGGAGCAACTAAGCCCAGGCGCCACACTACTGAGCCTGCGCTCTAGAGCCCACGAGCCACCACTACTGAGCCAGCAAGCCACAACTACTGAAGCCCACGCACCTAGGGCTCGTGCTTTGCAACAAGAGACGCCACCGCAATGAGAAGCCCACACGCCACAACGAAGAGTAGCCCCCGCTCGCCACAACTAGAGAAAGCCTATGCACAGCAACGAAGACCAAATGCAGCCAAAAATTAATTAATTAATTAAATTTTTAAAATGGCCAACAAGCACATAAAAAGATACTTAACATCATTAGTCATTATGCAAAGGGAAAGGCAAAACAAACCACAATCAAAATGACAATGAGTGTGAGATACCACTTTGTACCTACTGGGATGGCAAAAAAAAAAAAAAAAAAAAAAAAGTAAGCAAAGAGTGTTGGTGAATGTGGAGAAATTGGAACCCTTAGAAATTGTTGCTGGGAATGTAAAATGGTGTGGCCACTGTGAAAAACAGTTTGATGGTTCCTAAATAAGCTTCAAATAAAACTACCAAATGACCCAGCATTTTCAACTCTTACGTGTATACCCAAAAGAACTGTATGTAGCTGTTCAAATAAAAACTTGTACACAGATGTTCATATCAGGTCTATTCACAATAGCCAAAAGGTAGAAACAACCTAAATGTTCATGAATGGATGAACACATAAATAAAATGTGTCTAAACATATAATGAAATATTATTCAGCCATAAAAAGCAATGAAGTACTGACAGATGCTGGGACATGGATAAATCTCAGAAAGATTATTCTAGAGTCAAAGAAGACTGACACGAAGGCCACATATGATATGATTCCAATTAAATGAAATAACCAGAATAGGCAAGGTCACAGAGACAAAAAGTAGATTAGTGATTGACAGGGGCTGGTAGGAAGGGGGAATAGAGAGTAACTGCTTAATGGGTATGAGGTTTCCACTAGGGTGATGAAAAAGCTCTGGAACTAGATAGTGGTGATAGTTGTAAGACACTGTGAATATACTCAGCGCCACTGAACTGCATACTTTAAAATGATAAAACTGTAAACTGTGTTATGTTTATGTATTTTAGTACACACACCAAAAAACCCTCTATCTGCATCCTTTCCCCCTACCTCCTCTATGGAACAAAAAGCCTCAATCTGTGTCTGTCCCAATTTTTGGCTTACTTTAAAAAAGAGTCTTATTGTACTATTTATATGTGTAATTACTGTCATTTAATACCTACCAAAAGCTCAATTGAGAAATAATATTTATGGTTAAATGTCTGAATGTTTTGTGCCTTCTTTCAGCTAAGCTAGTGGTCTCCAAATTGTTTTGATCATGGGGTCCCACTGATAAAATATTTTTGAGTACAAACTACTAAAGTAGATATTTATTTATAAATTATATATTATTGCTGTACTCATACACTGTAAAACATATACAAAAATATAAATTTTAAAAGGTTCATACTCCAATGAACCATTTTGCAAGTATCCCTATTTGGAGAGCACCTCTCCAAATCAATTTTATCTTGGGTTAAAGTAATGGTCTGCATTTACTGACCCCTTGAAATCTGCCTTTACGGAATTCCCTAAACTAAGGCCCTATTAGCCTTACATGATTGTTGTTACTGAGAATGTACTGTAAGGACGCCGTTGAGGATTTTGGTACACCACAACGCCTTCTTTATGAGGACAGACGAGAGAAATTTAAGAAGTCTCAGTACCAGAAATATCTGTAATGCTTTTGAAAATTTCGCTTGCTTTTATATTAGAGTTATGTAAGTGATCACAAAATTCTAGCAACACTAATTGCTAGAAAACATAAAGCAAAATTTGTGGCTCATTTTTAGCAACCACATCCACAAGGTATCAACTTGCCTTCCCGTCACTCTTAATTCTTCATGTATTTATTTTTCAAATCATGTTGTAGCTCACCCCTCCCTGGCTTCAGTCTAATTTTCCATCATTCCAATTCTTCATTTACTTAAAAAACAATCATATCATATTACTTATATATGTATGTGTCTGCGTGTGTGTGTGTGCGCGCTTAAAAGCATCTCAGAATTTCTTAAAAGACAGGGAGGAATGAATAAACAAAAACCAACAGGCAAGAAAACCAGGCAATATTGTTCAGAATGGAGGTCATTCTAAACTTGAAGCTCCCCTGTACCAAAGGTATAGACTTTGCAGATTTTGAAGCATTTAGCAGCAAAGCCTTTCATCCAAAGGGTAATTCGTAAGTGAGTGTTGATGAAAAGAATGACGACTCAAACAGCACTGTACTACACTTTCTCACTCTTTTCCAGCTGGTAAGAAATGTTATAGTGAGGAAAGGGCAATTGGCTATTTTTCACCTGTGTGCAAAGCTTAACTAAATAGTCCATGAAAAATGCAGTCACATTGCCAGATGGAATCTGTAGCCATGTAGCTGGATGTGTTTGCTTCTGGTGTGCTCTGAAGTAATTTGGGGGTAACCTGTATTCAATGGTTTCTTGTTTTTCTCGCTCCGCTTCTCAAGGTATCTCCTCTGATGGTCGGTGATGCTGCTGTCTAGTTTAATTCGCCTGGGTGACAAACAAACCCTTTCATGGCCAAAAGCATGGATCAGTCAGTCGGGCAGTATCAATGGTGGAAATAGAGCTGCCCCTCTCATGCAGAGTCACTTCCTTATCTGTTTGGGTCAATATATCTGATTCCACAGAAGTGGTGATGGAAAGGATGTTGGCGGCAGTATCTGTGAGCAGCTCACTCTCCTCTGAGTGTCTAGAATCTGAAGAAGTGTTATTTATATAATGAAAACCTGGCTGTTTTCTCAGAATATATTTATCAAATTTAATCTGTTCAATTGTAATCTGATTGGCCCTCCCAGCTTGATGAGTAGAAAGAACCTTGTTTTTTTTTAAGATCGCCTGTGTTTTTACGGCATTTCTCCAGGCTTTTATACCGTTTCTTTTTCTGAAGCTTGTTGTTCTGCTGTTGCTGTCTACCACTCCATTCCTTAACATCTTGTTCCCCCTTGCTATCATGCTGTGTCCTTTCTGAGGGCTGGAGAGAATGTGTGATGGGACGCTGAAGAAGTTTAGCCAAACGATCAAGTCGCTCCACCAAGGAAAGTTCCTTCTTGGCACTGAACTCAGGAGGTTTCTGTTGCCTCTGTCGCTCCTGATACGTGTTCCAGAGTTCATTTAAACTCACAGTGTGCTGAGTTGTTAACTCTGGGGTGGCCTTATGATCCCTTTTTAGGTCATTAACTTGTTTGTCATATTTTGGAAAATCTCTAGCCTGACTTTTAGTAGTATGCTGTACTTCTTTGTTTTCCAAGCTTACATTGATACTGAGGCTCTCTATTCTGGTATAATCTGACTTTGTCTTTGCCACATGTTGATAAGAGGAAGGAAGACAAGTGTGTTCTCTTTGTTTGTCTGGATGATGCTGAAAGGAATCTTTCCAAGAATGCCTCATGAACACTCTTCTTCTTAAGGATTCATGGCAAAAATCTTGATCACTTGGTAGGTGCACTGGATGATGAAAGTAAAACTTAGCTGACCTGAAGACAGAATGGGTGGTATTTTCAAATTCTGAATGACATCTGGACTCTGAAAAGGCGAAAAAAAAAAAAAAAAGATTTTGAAGGACTTTCAAAATATTTGCATTCCCTTTAGAAATAGTATTCACATTTAATTCTTTAGATACAAAACAAAGACTGAAGGAAAGAATGGTCTATATAAAGATTCAGAAAATTCACTGCCTGGACAAAGGATTCATGCCTTGTGCCTAGTGGCCAGATTGGCATGGTAATAGTTTAAGAGACTCAGGATCAAAAGACCCAGATTCTGGGCTGGATTCTGCCACAGACTGGCTGTATGACCTTGAGGAGGGCATTTAGGTTCTTGGGATTGTAACAGCAGCTGCTATGTATTACTGCTTGCTATGTGTGGGCTATTATGATATATGCTCTATATCTGTTTCTTTCCCCTCTTATCAAACTGAGAGAGAGGTATTATTAATCTCATTTTCAGCTAAGAAACCTGAGACTTTATTTTTATCATCAGTAATTAAATGGATGGAATTTTTAAAACTCCAACTCTTTATATGTTTTAGAGCCTTGAAAAATTCTTTTTTTCTGAACCATCTTCACACCCCCTCCATTTTTTTTATTGTGGTAAAATACACCTAATATAATTTACCATCTTCCATCTTCACATTTTGACAGTCATTCTATATCAAAATAGGCATTTTAAGATGTAGAACATCTTAACAACTATAAACCATAATTGTAAACGTTAATTCAGTTTCCATACACATTTTTAGAGTTCTAAGTCATGGAAGAAACAGACATACATATGAAACACAGTATCACTTGTAACTATGGGATCCATTTTACCTTCTCTATAGATTATTGGTAATCAGAATTTTCACTAAATACTCTGGGAATCCCTAAGACAATTTCCCCAAAATATAGTGGGATACATGGAGTCTGCTTTTATATCTAAAGGATAAAAAGACTCTCAAACCTCCCAATGAACAAAAGTCCAGGACCAGGTGGCTTCACTGCTGAATTCTACCGGACATGTAAGGAAGAATTAATATGAAAGATTCTCAAACTCTTCCAATAAACAGAACAGGAGAGAACACTTCCAAACTTATTTTATAAGGCCCACATTACCCTGTTATCCAGACGTTACCTAGATACCCAGTGTAGATACACTACAAGAAAATTACAAGCCAATATCCCTGATGAACATAGATGCAAAAAGAAACCAAACAAAACATTAGCACACCAAATTCAATAATATATTAAAAGGATTATACACTATGATCAAGTGGGATTTATTCCAGGGATGCAAGGATGGTTCAACATCTTACAAATCAATCAATGTGGTACATGACACTAACCAAATAAAGGACAAAAATCATATAGTCAATAGATGTAGAAAAAGCATTTGAGAAAACTCAAAATCCATTCATGACAAAAACTCTCAACAAAGTAGGTCTACAGGAAACATAGCTCAACGACCATCTCTGACAACACCATAGCTAACATACTCAATGGTGAAAAATGGAAAGCATTTCCTCTAAGATCAGGAACAAGACAAGGATATCCACCGGCATCACGTTTATTGAACACAGTATTGGAAGTTCTAGCCAGAGCAATTAGGCAAGAAAAAGAAACAAAAGGCACCCAAATCAGAAGAGAAGCAAAATTGTCACTATGTGAAAATGACATGGTTTTAGATATAGAAAACCCTAAAGACGCCACCAAAAAAACTGTTACAACTAAAACATTCAGTAAAGTTGCAGTATACAAAATTATTTAACAGACAAAAATCTGTTGCATTTCTATACATTAATAATAAACTGCCAGAATAAGAAATTAAAACAATCCTGTTCATAATTGCATCAAAAGAATAAAATACCTAGGAATAAATTTAACCAAGAAGGTAAAAGACCTGTATACTGAAAACATTGATGAAAAAAGCTGAAAAAGACATGAACAAATGGGAAAATATTCTGTGCTCACAGATTGGAAGAATTAATATTGTTAAAATGTCCATACTACTCAAAACAATCTACAGATTCAATGCAATCCCTATCAAAATTCCAATGGCATTTTTCACAACAATTGAACAATCCTAAAATTTGTATGTAACCACAAAAGACTCCAAATAGCCAAAGCAATCTTAAAAACGTAGAAGAAAACTGTAGGCATCACACTTCCTGATTTCAAACTATATTACAAAGCTACAGTAATCAAAATGGTATAGTACTGACATAAAAACAGACATGTAGATCAATGGAAAAGAATAGAGAGACCAGAAATAAACTCACACATGTAAGGTCAATTACCTTATGACAAAGCAGCCAAGAATATACAATGGGGAAAGGATCGTCTCTTCAATAAGTGGTACTGGGAAAACTCGATAGCCACATGCAAAAGAATGAAACTGAAACGTTATCTTACACCATACACAAAAATCAATTCTAAATGGATTGAAGATTTAAATGTAAGGTCTGAAACCATAAAATTCCTAGAAGAAAACATAGGCAGTAAGAGCTTTGACACTGGTGTTAACAATACTTTTTTGAATTTGATGCCAAAAGCAAAGACAACAAAAGCAAAAGTAAATAGTAGGAGTACATCCAACTGAAAGGCTTTTGCACAGCAAAAGAAACCATCAGACTACTGAATGGAAGAAGATATTTGCAAATGACATATCTGACAAGGGGTTAACATCCAAAATAGACAAAGAATTCAACTCAAATAAAAACAAACAAACAAACAACCCAATTAAAAAATGGGCACAGGATCTTAATAGATATTTTTGTAAGGAAGACATACAAATGGCTAACAAATACAGGAAAAGATGCTCAGAACCAATAATCATCAGGGAAATGTAAACCAAAACCACAATGAGATATCACCTCACACCTGTTAGAACGGGTATCATCAAAAAGACAAGAAATAACAAGCATTAGTGAGGATATGGAGCTAAAGGTTCCTTTTTCTGTGCACTGTTAGTGAGAATGTAATTGGTGTTGCCACTATGGAAATCAGTATGGAGATTACCCAAAGCGTTAAAATGCAACTACCATACGATCCAGCAATTCTGCTTCTGGGTCTATACACAAAACAATTGAAAGCTTGGTCTTGGAGAGATATTCGTAGATCTGTGCTCACTGCAGCATTATTTAAAATAGCCAAGACATGGAAACCACCTAAGTGTCCACTGATGGATGAATAGATAAAGAAAATGTGGTGTGAGGGGTGGGAGGAATTGGGAGATTGGGACTGACATATATACACTATTGATACTATGTATAAAATAGATAACTGATGAGAACCTACTGTATATAGCACAGGGAATTCTACTCAATGCTCTGTGGTGACCTAAATGGGAAGGAAATCCAAAAAAGAGGGGCTATATATATACGTATAGCTGGTTCACTTTGCTGTACAGTAGAAACTAACACAACACTGTAAAGCAACTATACTCCAATAAAAATTAAAACAAAACAAAAGAAAAGAAAATGTGGTATAGAGGAAAGTGGGCAAGATGGCAGAGTAAAAAGACCTTGAGCTCACCTCCTCTCACAAGCACACCAAAATCACAACTATCCGCAGAGCAACCATTAAAAAAAAACACATACACAAAACACTGGAACCCACCAGAAAAGATCTCCTACACCAAAAGACATAAAGAAGGAACAGCAACAAAACCGGTAGTAGGGGGAGACTCACAATATAATCAAATTCCATAACCCCTATGTAGGCAACGAAAACTGGAGAGTAAATATATTCCAGAGGTTCTCCCAGGTTGGGGGTCTGGCATTGTTGAGATGAGCCCACAGAGCATTTGGCTTTGAAGGCCAGAAAGGCTTAATTGCAGGAGCCCCTCAGGACTGGGGAAAATAGAGATATCACCCTTAAAGGGTGCACATGAAATCTCATATACCCTGGGACACAGGGCCAAAGAAGTAATTTGATAGGAGCCTGGGCCAGACCTACCTGCTGGTCTTGGAGAGTCTCCTGGAGCGGCAGGGGTTGGGGGAGGGTGGCTGCGGCTCACCCTGGGGACATAGACACTGGTGGCAGACATATTGGGGAATACTGTTGGTGGATGACATATTGGCTCATTAGCTCCAAAACCCGGCCCCACCCAACAGCCTGCAGGCAACAGTGCTGGGACGCCTCAGGCCAAAGAACTAACTGGGTCAGGACACAGCTCCACCCATTAGCAGACAGGCTGCCTAAAGACAAAAAAGCTCACAGCTGCCTTTGGACTAGCCCCTAGACATGGCCCAGCCCACCAGAGGGCCAAGATCCAGCACCACCCACCAGTAGACAGGCACAGGACTCTCCCACCAGGAAGCCAGGCCACGCTTCTAGACCAGTCTCATTCACCAGGATGCAGGCACCAAAAGCAAGGAAACTATGATTCCTCAATGCAGAGCCTACCCTGGGACCAGCTGGGCCTTGGACTGGCCCACTAGCAGGCCAAGGAAACCTTCAGGACACTCCAGACCCTGTACCCAACTGTGTCAGGAACCGACACCACCCCCTCAACAATCTGAAATGAGCTCTGGGATCCCAGGACCCTGCAGCTGGACTCCAGGGACCAGCTCTGCCTGCCAGTAGACCAGCACTAACCCCATGATCTGGCTTCAACTACCAGTGGGTAGGCAATAACCCTAGGGTCTTCAGGACCCTGACTCCACCCACCAGTGAGCCAGCATTAGCCCCGGGGCCCCTAGCATTCTGCAACCAGCCACGTTGTGACCAGGCCCTGCTAAACAGCAGCCAGCAGCATCCACACAAGGCAGGACCTGGCAACCAACCAGACTAGGGGCCTACCAGACTGCCCACATAGTTAGCCCACCACAACAGAAGGCCCAAGTAGCCCTCTTAGGGTGAACCCCTAGAGCACACAGCTTGGGTAACGAGAGGGGAGTGCGCTGCTGAAATGCACAGGACGCCTCCTACAGAGGGCCACTTCTCCAAGGTTGAGAGATGTAACTTACCTACTACATACATAAAAATACAGATAGTAACTTATTGACAAAATGAGATGGCAGAGCAATATGTTTCAGATGAAGGAACAAGATAAAATCCCAGAAGAAGAACTAAGTCAAGTGGAAATAGGCAATCTACCCAAGAAATAGTTCAGAGTAATGATCATACAGATGATCAAAGAACTCAGGAGGAGAATGGATGCACAGAACGAGAAGTTATAAGTTTTAAGAAAAGAGTTAGAAAATATAAAGAACAACCAGAGATGAAGAATACAGTAACTGAAATGAAAAATACAGTGCAAGGAATCAAAGTAGACTAAAGGATTCAGAAGAATGGATCAGTGAGCTGGAAGACAGAGTAGTGGAAATCACTGCCACTGAACAGAAAAAAGATTAAAAAAAAAAAAGAAATGAGAACGGTTTAAAAGATCTCTGAGACAACATCAAGAGCACTAATATTCACACTACAGGGGTCCCAGAAGAAGAGAGAAAGAGCCCGGGAAAATATTTGAAGAGATAATAGCTGAAAACCTCCCTAACCTGGGAAAGGAAATAGTCATCCAAGTCCAGGAAGCGCAGAAAATCCCATACAGGATAACCCAAAGAGGAACACACCAAGACACGCTGTAATCAAAATGTCAAAAATTAAAGATACAGAGAATACTAAAAGCAGCAAGGGGAAAGCAACAAGTAACATACAAAGGAACTCCCATAAGACTGTCAGCTGACTTTTCAGCAGGCACTCTGCAGGTCGGAAGGGACTGGCATGATATATTTAAAGTGATGAAAGGGAAGAACCTACATCCAAGAATACTCTACTCAGCAAGGCTCTTGTTCAGATTTGACAGAGAAATCAAAAGCTGTATAGACAAGCAAAGGCTAAAAGAATTCAGCACCACTAAACCAGCTTTACAACAAATGTTAAAGCAACTTCTCCAGGTGCAAAAGAAAAGGCCACAACTAGATATAAGAAAATTATGGAACAAAAAAGCTCACCAGTAAACATACAGTAAAGGTAGGAAATCATTCACAAACAAAGCTAGCAGGAAGATTAAAAGACAAAAGTAGTAAAATCATCTGTATCCACGATAAGCAGTTAAGGGATACACAAAACAATTGGATGTAAAACATGACATAAAAAACAGTAATCATGAGGGGAGGAGAGTACACATGGAGGGTAATTTCAAATGCATTTGAAATTAAGACATCAGCAATTTAGAAGAATCACACATATATATACAGAGACTGCTATACAATAACCTCAAGGTAACCACAAGCCAAAAATCTGTAACAGATACACACATACACAAAAAAGGAATCTAAACATAACACTGAAGATAGTCATCAAATCACAAGAGAAGAGAACAAAAGAAGGGGGAAAAAAAGACCTACAGAAACAAATCCAAAACAATTAACAAAATGACAGTACGAACATACATATCGATAATTACCTGAAACGTAAACAGACTGAATGCTCCAACCAAAAGACACAAACTGGCTGAATGGATACAAGAACAAGACCCGTGTATTTGCTGCCTACAAGAGACTCACTACAGATCTAGAGACACATACAGACTAAAAGTGAGGGGATGGAAAAGGTAGTCCACACAAATGAAAATCGAAGGAAAGCCAGAGTAGCAATATTTATATTAGATGAAATCAACTTTAAAATAAAAACTGTCACAGGAGACAAGGACACTACAGAATGATCAAGGGATCAATCCAAGAAGAAGATATAACAACTGTAAATATATATGCACCCAACATAGGAGCACCTGAATACATAAGGCAAAATATTAATAGACATAAAAGGAGAAATCAACAGCAGCACAATAATAGTAAGGACTTTAACACCCGACTTACATCAATGGACAGATCATCCAGAGAGAAAATCAATAGGGAAACACAGGCCTTAAATAACACATTAGACCAAAGGGACTTAACTGATATTTATAGAGCATTCCACCCAAAAGCAGCAGAATACACATTCTTTTCAAGTGCACATGGAACATTCTCCAGGATAGATCACATGTTAGGCCACAAAACAAGCCTTGGTAAATTTAAGAAAACTGAAATCATATCAAGCTTCTTTTCCAACCACAAGTCTATGGAACTAGAAATCACCTACAAGAAAAAAAAACTGCAAAAAGCACAGACACGTGGAGGCTAAACAATATGCTACTAAACAACCAATGGATCACTGAAGAAATCAAAGAGGAAATCAAAAACTACCTAGAGACAAATGAAAACGAAAGCACGATGATCCAAGACCTATGGGACGCAGAAAAAGCAGTTCTAAGAGGGAAGTTTATAGTGATACAGGCTTACCTCAGGAAACAAGAAAAATCTCAAATTAACAACCTAAACTTACATCTAAAGCAAGTAGAGAAAGAAGAATAAATAAAAACCAAAGTTAGTAGAAGGAAAGAAATCATAAATATCAGAGCAGAAATAAATGAAATAGAGACTAAAAAAACAATAGGAAAGATCAATGAAACTAAAAGCTGGCTCTTTGAAAATATAAACAAAATTGATAAACCTTTAGGAAGACTCATCAAGAAAAAAAGGGAGAGGGCCCCAATCAATAAAATCAGAAATGAAAAAGGAGAAGTTACAACCGACACCACAGAAATACTAAGGATCATAAGAGACTACTATGAGCAACTACATGCCAATAAAACGGACAGCCTAGAAGGAACTGATGAATTCTTAGAAAGGTACAACCTCCCAAGACTGAATCAGGAAGACACAGAAAATATGAACAGACCAATTACCAGAACTGAAATTGAATCAGCAATTTAAAAATTCCCAACAAAGAAAAGTCCAGGACCAAATGGCTTCACAGGTGAATTCTACCAAACATTGAGAAGAGTTAACACCCATCCTTCTGAAACCCTTCCAAAAGTTTGCAGAGGAAAGAAAACTTCTGAACTCATTCTAGGAGGCCACCATCACTCTGATTCCAAAACCAGACAAAGATATTACACAAAAGAAAACTACAGACCAATACCACTGATGAACATAGATGCAAAAATCCTCAACAAAATACTAGCAAACCGAATCCACTAATAAATTAAAAGGATCATACACCATGATCACGTGGGATTCATCCCAGGGATGCAAGGATTTTTCAATATCTGCAAATCAATCAGTGTGATACACCGCATTAACAAACTGAAGAATAAAAACCATACGATCAGGCTTCCCTGGTGGCACCATGGTTAAGAATCCACCTGCCATTGCAGGGGACATGGATTCGAGCCCTGGTCCCGGAAGATCCCACATGCCGTGAAGCAACTAAGCCCATGTGCCACAACTGCTGAGCCTGTGCTCTAGAGCCTGTGAGCCACAACTACTGAGCCCGCGTGCTACAACTACTGAAGCCTGTGCGCCTAGAGCCTGTGCCCCGCAACAAAGAGAAGCCACCGCAATGAGAAGCCCGCACACCGCAACAAAGAGTAGCCCCCGCTCGTTGCAACTAGAGAAAGCCCGCACACAGTAATGAAGACCCAACACAGCCAAAAATAAATAAATAAAATAAATTTATTAAAAAAAAAAACCATATGATCATCTCAATAGATGCAGAAAAAGCTTTTGACAAATTTCAACACACGTTTATGATAAAAACTCTCTAGAAAGTGGGCACAGAGAGAACATACCTCAACACAATAAAGGCCATATATGACAAACCCACAGCTAACATTATACTCAATGGTGAAAAGCTGAAAGCATTTCGCCTAAGATCAGGAACAAGACAAGGATGTCCACTCTCGCCACTTTTTTTTAACATAGTTTTGAAGGTCCTAGTCACAGCAAGCAGAGAAGAAAAAGAAATAAAACGAATCCAAATTGGAAAAGAAGAAGTAAAACTGTCAGTTTTTACAGATGACATGATACTATAAAATCCTAAAGCTGCTACCAGAAAACTACTAGAGCTCATCAGTGAATTCGCTAAAGTTTCAGCATATGAAATTAATACACAGAAATCTGCTGCATTTCTACATACTAACAACGAAAGCTAAGAAAGACAAATTAAGCAAACAATCCCATTCACCATTTAGAACTAATAAACGAGTTCAGCATCGTTGCAGGATAAAAGTTAAATATTAAAAAAATCAATTGTATTATGATATACTTGCAATTAACAAACTGAAAATGAAATTAAGAAAACCATTCTGGGGGAATTCTCTGGCAGTCCAGTGGTTAGGACTCTGCAATTCCACTGCAAGAGGGCATAAGTTAGATCCCTGGTTGGGGAACTAAGATCCCTCAAGTCAAGCAGCACAGCCAAAAACAAAAAGAAAAGCAAAAGGAAACCATTCTGTTCACAACAGCCTCAAAAAAATTAAAATATTAATGTAAATTTAACATAAGAAGAGAAAAACTTCTACTCTGAAAGCTACAAAAAATGACTGCAAGAAATTAAAGAATATCTAAATAAATATCTAAATCAATAAATATCTATCTAAATCAAACATCCCAAGTCCACGGACTTACTGTTAAGAAAGCAATTCTCACCAAAGTGATCACAGATTCAACACAATCCCTATCAGAATCCTAGCTGATTTCTTAGTAGAAATTTTGCAAGCATATGGAATTGTCAAGGACCCAGAATAGCCAAGACAATCATGAAAAATAAGGTAATGTTGGAGGACTCATACTTCCCAATTTTAACTCACAGAATGGGAGAATATATCAAAATCAAAATTTTGATAAGAATGTGTATCTAGAATACATAGAACTCTTAAAACTCAGTAAAAAAGAGAAATAGCCCAAATAAAAACCAGGCCAGGATCTGAATACGCATTTCTCCAAGGATAACACACAACTGGCCAATAAGCACACAGAAAGATGTTCAACATCATAATCATGAGGCAAATGCAAATCAAAAGCAAAATGAGATACAAATTCACATCCACTAGAATAGATCCAATGACAAAGTCAGATAATAAGTGTTGGTGAGTTTGTAGAGAAATTGAAATCCTCATACATTGCTACTGGGAATGTAAAATGGTGCAGCCACTTTGGCAAACAGTCTGACAACTCCTCAGATGATGAAATATAGTTATCACATGATCTAGGAATTCCATTCCTGGGTACATACCCAAGACAAATGAAAACATACTGTCCATATAAAAACCTGTACCTGAATAGAAAAGCATTTATATTTTATAAATATAAAATCATTATTTTATAAAAGCATTATTCATAGTAGCCAAAAGGTGGAAACAACCAAATGTCCATCAACAAACAGATAAACAAACTGTGATACATACATACGATGAAATATTATTGAGCCATTAGAAGGAATAAAATAATGATACAAGCCCTAACTTGGATGAACCCAAAAACATCATGCTGAGTTAAAAGAAGCCAGTCACAAAAGTCCACACATTAAATGATTCCATTTAATTTGTATTAAGGTCTAGTATAGGAAAATTTATAATAGAGACAAAGTAGATCAGTGGTTGACTTAGGGCTTGGGGGGAGGTGGGTGATGAGGAAATAGAGGGGTGATAGCTAAGGGGTATAGGGTTTCTTTCTGAGGTGATACAAATGTTCTAAAGTCAACTGTGTTGATGGTTGCACATATCTGTGAATAGGGTAAAAATCATTAAATGGTACACTTTAAGTGGGAGAATTATATATGTGCATTACATATTAAAAAAGCTGTTTGAAAAAAAAATGTTCTATGAGCATTTGAAAGGTTGTTTTTTAAAAGCATACAAACATTTATACACATCAACCTCATTATTTCCAGATGTTTCTCTAACTCTGCTTTTTTTGTTGTTTTTAATTTCATTTCTATGGTCTGTCATGGGCTAAGTATGTGTGTTCAAGCTCTCTAGTGTTCTGTATTATCCATTTCTCCTTGAGGGTCCTCTAGGGCAGCGGTCCCCAACCTTTTTGCCACCAGGGACCGGTGTCATGGAAGACAATTTTTCCACAGACGGGGGTGGGGGGTGGGGGATGGTTCAGGCGGTAACGTGAGGAATGGGGAGCGATAGGGAGCTGCAGATGAAGTTTCTCTCGCTCGCCCGCCCGCCGCTCACCTCCTCTGTGCGGCCTGGGCTAGAGTATGCTTCTGCAGGTTATAGTTCCATCTTTCTGTTCCAAGCTATGTCTCCTAGACTACCCACTGCAGAGTTGCAATGTTGTTTTTTCATCTTACACATTCTTTTTTGTGTGTGATAAACACAGAAGATTCAATTTACCATCTTAACCAATTTTTAAGCATACAGTTCAGCAGTGTTAAGTATGTTCACACTGTTGCACAACAGATCTCTAGAACATCTTCATCTTGCAACACTGAAACTCTATACCCAATAAACATGAACTCCCCCTCCTTTCTCTCCCCAGCCGTTGGCAGCCACTTTTCTACTTTGTTTCTATGATTTTCACTATTTCAGATACTTCATGTAGGTGGAATATACAGTGCTTATCTTTTTGTGACTGGCTTATTTCACTCAGCACAAGGTCCTGGAGATTCACCTATGTTATAGCATGTGACAGGATTTTCTTCTTTTAAGGCTGCATAACATTCTATTGTATATATATCACATTATATTTATCCATTCATCTGCTGATGGACGTGTCTTGATTATTGTGAGTAATGCTGCAATGAACATGGGTGTGCAGATATCTCTGAGATCCTGCTTTGAATTCCTTTGGATATACACCCAGAAGTGGGATTGCTGTATCATATCGTCATTCTCTTTTTAATTTTTTAGGAACCTCCATACTGTTTTCCGTAATGGCTGTGCCATTTTATATTTCCACCAGCAGTGCACAAGGGATCCAATTTCTCTGCATCCTTGCCAACAATTGTTATTTTCTGTTCTTTTGATACTACCCATCCTAATAGGTGTGCAGTAGTATCTCATTGTGGTTTTGATTTGCATTTCTTTGATGATTAGTGATATTAAGCATCTTTTCATATACTTGTTGGCCATTCATATATACTCCCTGGAGAATTGTCTATTCGAGCCCTTTACCCATTTCTAAATTGGGTTTCTTTGTTGTTGACTTTTAGAAGTTCCATATATAATCTGGATATTGATCACTTATCATGATTTGCAAATATTTTCTCCTATTCCATAGGTTGTCTTTTAACTCTGTTGATTGTGTCCTTTGAAGCAGAGTTTTAAATTCTGATATAGTATAATTTATTTATTTTTGCTTTTGTTGCCTATACTGTTGGTGTCATATCCACGAAATCATTGCCAAATCCAATGTCGTGAAGCTTTCCCCCCATGTTTTCTTCTAAGAGTTTTATAATTTTAGCTCTTCTGTTTGGATCTTTGATCCATTTTGAGTTAATTTTGTATATGGTAAAAGGTAATGGTCCAAATTAATTCTTCTGCATGTGGATATCCAGTTTTCCAACACCATTTGTTGAAGAGACTATTCTTTTCCCACTGTGTAGTCTCGGTGGCCTTATGGAAAATCATCCATCTAATACATTCTTAGAAAGCAGCTGTTAGCAGCTGCACGAGGACTATTTTCAAAATACAGTATCGCTAGATTAGCTTCTTGACTCCTTTCTTTTCTTTTCTTTTTTTTTCACACACACACACTGTATTTTATTTTTACAAGAGATAAATAGACTGACACCAAGCATTGTACATGGATGACCACAACAAAAGCAACAATGATTGCAATTACCAAACATGAAACACACTCATACTATGTCACAGTATTGACATTCAGTCCAGTAATCCTCCACTGTAACAGCTCCTTTACTTTGCAGTGAAAATTGATTTGTATATTCTTTGCCTCTGAGTCCTTGTGGGATTTTTTTTTTTTAATTCAGACAGAAAGTCACAAAAATTATACTCATCCTCATCAGTTCACTCAGTCCCATGTAATTAATCTTTTTTTCCATCTTGATCTTTTGTTAGCACTTTTATGAGTTCATCAGTTTTTCATTAGAGTTCTGAAAATGCTTATTCATTCAGTTCAGCAGTACAGTCAGTTACCAGAAACCTGTACTTGTCAGAGTCTTTTCCATGAATTTCTTGAAGATGAAACCCTTTTACAGGAACATATTTGCAAAAGCATCAGAGTACACCCAGAACTGTCTGTAAATGACAAAAGACTTAAAAATGACCGCAGTTAAAGATTTGATGAAAGTTCATAATAATGCAGTTGACAAGAAAATGAGTTATTTCTGAGATATACATTTTAAAGTAATAACTAGGATTATTACTTATAACATTATACCAGAACATATAAGATGTTTAGAAATTTCATGTAATGTCTGAAACATTTATATTAACATATTTCCATACAAATAACCCAATGAAAGTTTAGTATTAGTTGTTTTGTTTGTTTCTTTGTTTTATACTGCAGGTTCTTATTAGGCATCAATTTTATACACATCAGTGTATACATGTCAATCCCAATCGCCCAATTCAGCACACCACCATCCCCACCCCACCGCAGTTTTCCCCCCTTGGTGTCCATATGTCCATTCTTGACATCTGTGTCTCAACTTCTGCCCTTCAAACCGGCTCATCTGTACCATTTTTCTAGGTTCCACATACATGCATTAATATACGATATTTGTTTTTCTCTTTCTGACTTACTTCACTCTGTATGACAGTCTCTAGATCCATCCACTTCTCAACAAATGACTCAATTTCGTTCCTTTTTATGGCTGAGTAATATTCCATTGTATATATGTACCACAACTTCTTTATCCATTCGTCTGTTGATGGGCATTTAGGTTTCTTCCATGACCTGGCTATTGTAAATAGTGCTGCAATGAATATTCGGGTGCATGTGTCTTTTTGAATTACGGTTTTCTCTGGGTATATGCCCAGGAGTGGGATTGCTGGGTCGTATGGTAATTCTATTTTTAGTTTTTTAAGGAACCTCCATATTGTTCTCCATAATGGCTGTATCAATTTACATTCCCACCAACAGTGCAAGAGGGTTCCCTTTTCTCCACACCCTCGCCAGCATTTGTTGTTTGTAGATTTTCTGATGATGCCCATTCTAACAGGAGTGAGGTGATACCTCATTGTAGTTTTGATTTGCATTTCTCTAATAATTAGTGATGTTGAGCATCTTTTCATGTGCTTCGTGGCTGTCTGTATGTCTTCTTTGGAGAAATGTCTATTTAGGTCTTCTGCCCATTTATGGATTGGGGTGTTTGTTTCTTTAATATTGAGCTGAATGAGCTGTTTATATATTTTGGAGATTAATCCTTTGTCCATTGATTCGTTTGCAAATATTTTCTCCCATTCTGAGGGCTGTCTTTTCGTCTTGTTTATGGATTCCTTTGCTGTGCAAAAGCTTTGAAGTTTCATTAGGTCCCATTTGTTTATTTTTGTTTTTATTTCCATTACTCTAGGAGGTGGATCAAAAAAGATCTTGCTGTGATTTATGTCAAAGAGTGTTCTTCCTATGTTTTCCTCTAAGAGTTTTATAGTGTCCGGTCTTATATTTAGGTCTCTAATCCATTTTGAGTTTATTTTTGTGTATGGTGTTAGGGAGTATTCTAATTTCATTCTTTTACATGTAGCTGTCCAGTTTTCCCAGCACCACTTATTGAAGAGACTGTCTTTTCCCCATTGTATATCTTTGCCTCCTTTGTCATAGATTAGTTGACCATAAGTGCTTGGGTTAATCTCTGGGCTTTCTATCTTGTTCCATTGATCTATGTTTCTGTTTTTGTGCCAGTACCATATTGTCTTGATTACTGTAGCTTTGTAGTATAGTCTGAAGTCAGGGAGTCTGATTCCTCCAGCTCCATTTTTTTCCCTCAAGACTGCTTTGGCTATTCGGGGTCTTTTGTGTCTCCATACAAATTTTAAGATGATTTGTTCTAGCTCCGTAAAAAAGGCCATTGGTAATTTGATAGGGATTGCATTGAATCTGTAGATTGCTTTGGGTAGTATACTCATTTTCACAATGTTGATTCTTCCAATCCAAGAACATGGTATATCTCTCCATCTGTTGGTGTCATCTTTAATTTCTTTCATCAGTGTCTTATAGTTTTCTGCATACAGGTCTTTTGTCTCCCTAGGTAGGTTTATTCCTAGGTATTTTATTCTTTTTGTTGCAATGGTAAATGGGAGTGTTTCCATAATTTCTCTTTCAGATTTTTCATTAGTGTATAGGAATGCAAGAGATTTCTGTGCATTAATTTTGTATCCTGCAACTTTACCATATTCATTAATTAGCTCTAGCAGTTTTCTGGTGGCAGTTTTAGGATTCTCTATGTATAGTATCATGTCATCCGCAAACAGTGACAGTTTTACTTCCTCTTTTCCAATTTGTATTCCTTTTATTTCTTTTTCTTCTCTGATTGCCGTGGCTAGGACTTCCAGAACTATGTTGAATAATAGTGGTGAGAGTGGACATCCTTGTCTCGTTCCTGATCTTAGAGGAAATGCTTTCAGTTTTTCACCATTGAGAATGATGTTTGCTGTGGGTTTGTCATATATGGCCTTTATTATGTTGAGGTAGGTTCCCTCTATGCCCACTTTCTGGAGAGTTTTTATCATAAATGGGTGTTGAATTTTGTCAAAAGCTTTTTCTGCATCTATTGAGATGATCATATGGTTTTTATTCTTCAATTTGTTAATATGGTGTATCACATTGATTGATTTGCGTATATTGAAGAATCCTTGCATCCCTGGGAGAAATCCCACTTGATCGTGGTGTATGATCCTTTTAATGTGTTGTTGGATTCTGTTTGCTAGTATTTTGTTGAGGATTTTTGCATCTGTATTCATCAGTGATATTGGTCTGTAATTTTCTTTTTTTGTAGTGTCTTTTTCTGGTTTTGGTATCAGGGTGATGGTGGCCTCATAGAATGGGTTTGGGAGTGTTCCTTCCTCTGCAATTTTTTGGAAGAGTCTGAGAAGGATAGGTGTTAGCTCTTCTCTAAATGTTTGATCGAATTCACCTGTGAAGCCATCTGGTCCTGGACTTTTGTTTGTTGGAAGATTTTTAATCACAGTTTCAATTTCATTACTTGTGATTGGTCTGTTCCTATTTTCTGTTTCTTCCTGGCTCAGTCTTGGAAGGTTATACCTTTCTAAAAATTTTTCCATTTCTTCCAGGTTGTCCATTTTATTGGCATAAAGTTGCTTGTAGTAGTCTCTTAGGATGCTTTGTATTTCTGCAGTGTCTGTTGTAACTTCTCCTTTTTCATTTCTGATTTCATTGATTTGAGTCCTCTCCCTCTTTTTCTTGATGAGTCTGGCTAATGGCTTATCAATTTTGTTTATCTTCTCAAAGAACCAACTTTTAGTTTTATTGATCTTTGCTATTGTTTTCTTTGTTTCTATTTCATTTATTTCTGCTCTGATCTTTATGATTTCTTTCCTTCTGTAACTTTGGGTTTTGTTTGTTCTTCTTTCTCTAGTTTCTTTAGGTGTAAGGTTAGATTGTTTACTTGAGATTTTTCTTGTTTCTTTAAGTAGGCTTGTATAGCTATAAACTTCCCTCTTAGAACTGCTTTTGCTGCATCCCGTAGGTTTTGGGTCGTCGTGTTTTCATTGTCATTTGTCTCTAGGTATTTTTTGATTTCCTCTTTGATTTCTTCAGTGATCTCTTGGTTATTTAGTAACGTATTGTTTAGCCTCCATGTGTTTGTCTTTTTTACGTTTTTTTCCCTGTAATTCATTTCTAATCTCATAGCGTTGTGGTCAGAAAAGATGCTTGATATGATTTCAATTTTCTTAAATTTACTGAGGCTTGATTTGTGACCCAAAATGTGATCTATCCTGGAGAATGTTCCGTGCGCACTTGAGAAGAACGTGTCATCTGCTGTTTTTGGATGGAATGTCCTATATATATCAATTAAATCTATCTGGTCTATTGTGTCATTTAAAGCTTCTGTTTCCTTATTTATTTTCATTTTGGATGATCTGTCCATTGGTGTAAGTGAGGTGTTAAAGTCCCCCACTATGATTGTGTTACTGTCAATTTCCTCTTTTATAGCTGTTAGCAGTTGCCTTATGTATTGCGGTGCTCCTATGTTGGGTGCATATATAATTATAATTGTTATATCTTCTTCTTGGATTGATCCCTTGATCATTATGTAGTGTCCTTCCTTGTCTCTTGTAACATTCTTTATTTTAAAGTCTATTTTATCTGATATGAGTATAGCTACTCCAGCTTTCTTTTGATTTCCATTTTCATGGAATATCTTCTTCCATCCCCTCACTTTCAGTCTGTATGTGTCCCTAGGTCTAAAGTGGGTCTCTTGTAGACAGCATATATATGGGTCTTGTTTTTGTATCCATTCAGCCAGTCTATGTCTTTTGGTTGGGGCATTTAATCCATTCACGTTTAAGGTAATTATCGATATGTATGTTCCTATGACCATTTTCTTAATTGTTTTGGGTTTGTTTTTGTAGGTCCTTTTCTTCTCTTGTGTTTCCCACTTAGAGAAGTTCCTTTAGCATTTGTTGTAGAGCTGGTTTGGTGGTGCTGAATTCTCTTAGCTTTTGCTTGTCTTTTACAGATCTTTTTGATTTCTCCATCAAATCTAAATGAGATCCTTGCCGGGTAGAGTAATCTTGGTTGTAGGTTCTTCCCTTTCATCACTTTCAGTATACCATGCCACCCCCTTCTGGCTTGCAGAGTTTCTGCTGAGAAATCAGCTGTTAACCTTATGGGAGTTCCCTTGTATGTTATTTGTCGTTTTTCCCTTGCTGCTGTC